>NC_064633.1:573782952-574085285 GCF_023864275.1 Schistocerca cancellata | reverse complement strand
AGAGGCAACTATGCATAGAACAAATACACAAGGGTTTATCAGCAGAAACAGATGCTGTAGCAGAGGCAAAATAAGACCAAATAGTATCAAACATTAATGTCTTATCGCTGACAATATTTTGAAGAGGAATGTTTTCCAATGATGTAATTCTATAAACATTATCCTCCCTGACATAACTGCTGATATGTGATGGTGGTGGTAGCAGTTTTAAAACGAATACCATAATCATGTACTTGTTTATATGTAGTAGGATGCTACCTGTAAACACAATGAATAGAACAGCATGGCAGCACGGTGACATTTGACTTGACTGAAATAAAGAAAGTGTGGTTACTTATATAGCAACACTAGATTGGACTGATAATTTTACGCAGATCAGAAATGCTCATCGCGGACGTGCTACTGAGCCATCCTAGAGTGCACGCTGTGTATGACATTGGATTGCTACGACTTATGCAAGCTGTTGAGCACCCAGGGAACAGGATACTGTGTTGAGGACCCAGAGTGGCTTGAAAACAATAAATTGATCTAAAGAAGAATGAATATTGGAAAGCTGAGCTTCGTTATTCTATTTCTTGTTTGTACACTTACTGAGTACTCAATGAGTCTGTAGCATTATGCATGTTATTGTTTGTGTTTCATCCTAAATTTATTATTATGGAATTAGTCTGCATTTAAAGCATTCTTATAGAGTATGCCAGACCTTTAGATTTTTTCAATAACTGAGATTCAGTAAGAGTCTTAAACAGAAAAATGCTGCTTAAGAAAAGATAGCACAATTGTCTTCTTAGATACTTCATTTGCAAGATGCAATGCCCAGTGAATCTTTATCAGACATCTGCCCTCCTGATGATAAGATATGGTCATACAATGTTCCATTATGTTTAAGACAAGATGATTCCCGATTTTCACTTGGGATGTATAGAATAAATTACTGGCACTTTCATGCTTATGGTCACAATTTTGCCGTGTTTATATTTGAAAAAAACTATCAGTTGTTACAACAAATACTAGCAGTCTGAATGTAATTATAAAAGTCACAACATTTTTCATGAGATAGGGACAGATAATCTATAATGAGCCAATATCATGTTTCACAGTTTTACTGTTTTCTTTATTTTTGCATAATAACCTCTCTTGTTTAATATTTTCAGGCTCTGTCTGGTCAGTGTGGCTTCATGGCAGCTAATATGTATGCACGCTCAATATTTGGAGAAGATGCTTTGGCTAACCTGAGTATTGAAAAGCCATTCAACAAACCAGATGCGCCAGTTACCGGGCACATTCGAATACGAGCTAAAAGCCAGGTATGCATTTCTCTCTCTCTCTCTCTCTCTCTCTCTCTCTCTCTCTCTCTCTCTCTCTCTCATATCTCTGGAAAATTTGTTACAATATTATACAATTCGTTTGCTGTTGCTGCTGTTCACCTCTGGAACAAGCTGCCCTACACTCCTTGTGCAATTCGAAGTCCTGCTACTTTCAAAGAATAGTTGAAGAAATTCCTCCTGTCATCCTCATAGTGCTTCCCCAAAATTGACATGTGGCCAACTTCCCCTCTGTCAAAAAGCAAAGCTAAGGCTCCTATCCCTTTTCCTTTTTCTGTGGATCATGCCACCTTCTCCTCCCGTATATTCTTTGATTGTGTATTATCAGATTCATCTTTCCTTTCCTCGTCCATCCCTTTCTCCATGCCCATTGCCGCTAGCACTCATAATTAAAAATCTACCTTATTGTAACCTCTAATTATTGTTGTATTACTGTGTAAAAATATAAATCATGTGGATGTTTTTTCCTTATCTGTACTATTATTACAACGAAAATAACCAGGAGAATACACATATAAAAGGAGGTTTAACTTATGCAAGCTTCGGACCTCATTTGTCCAGCAGAAGGGAATGAAAGAGGGGTGAAGAGAAAGGAACTGGAGAGGTTTAGGAAAAGGGGCAGAGTTTGGAAAAGTCATCCAGAGCCCCAGGTCGGAGGAAATTTACTGGATGTGAAGGAAAGACTGATTGTTGGGGACTGCACCAGACAAGCTCTCAAAATCTGAGACCTCAAAGGTGGAAGAAAGGGTAACGTGTAAGACAGTGATTACTGCTACAACATCGTGCACTAGTTAATAAGAGTGAAAAGCTGAGTTCATTGTATGTAACAGAGGTTGGAGGGGGACAGGGAAAAATAGATGGCTCGGAAAATGAAAAATGTAGAAAATTAAAATGGAGTGAAGAACGGAGTAGATACATTGAAGAAATGCTGAGACAGAATAAATTAACCTAAATTAAGGCCAAGTGGGTGGCAATAACGAAGGACGTGGTGTAGTGCTAGTTCCCACCTGCAGAGTTCTGAGAAACTGGTGTCCAGGGGAAGTTTCCAGATGATGTGTGTGGCGGAACAAGCACCTACATTATGTGATCAAACTTATCCGGACACCCCCAAAAACATACGCTTTCATATTAAGTGCATTGTGCTGCCACGTACTGTCAGGTACTCCATATCAGCAACCTCAGTAGTCATTAGACATTGTGAGAGAGCAGACTGGGGTGCTCCGCAGAACTCAAAGATTTCGAACGTGGCCAGGTGATTGGGTGTCACATGTGTCATACAACTGTACGCGAGATTTCCACACTCCTAAACATCCCTAGGTCCACTGTTTCTCAGAACTCTGCAGGTAGGAACTAGCACTACACCACGTCCTTCGTTATTGCCACCCACTTGGCCTTAATTTAGGTTAATTTATTCTGTCTCAGCGTTTCTTCAATGTAACTACTCCGTTCTTCACTCCATTTTAATTTTCTACATTTTTCATTTTCCGACCCATCTATTTTTCCCTGTCCCCCCTCCAACCTCTGTTACATACAATGAACTTAGCTTTTCACTCTTATTAACTAGTGCACGATATTGTAGCAGTAATCACTGTCTTACACATTACCCTTTCTTCCACCTTTGAGGTATCAGATTTTGAGAGCTTGTCTGGTGCAGTCCCCAACAATCAGTCTTTCCTTCTCATCCAGTAAATCTCCCCCGACCTGGCGTTCTGGGTGACTTTCCTGAACTCTACTCCTTTTCCTAAACCTCACCATTTCCTTTCCCTTCATTCCTCTTTCTTCTCCTTCAACCGTTCTGCTAGGAGGAGGAGCCACTGGTTCTGAAAACTTGCATAAGTTAAACCTTTTCTTATGTATGTATTCTCCTTGCAGTGCTTGGTGAGTAGATTCTATCCAATAACATTATAATATCTGTACTTTTGTAATTTTCATTTTTCTAAATTTAGTATAACATGCTTACTGCAGTATATGACAATGTAAAATACAGGGCTATTACAAATGATTGAAGCGATTTCATAAATTCACTGTAGCTCCATTCATTGACATTGGTCACGACACACTACAGATACGTAGAAAAACTCATAAAGTTTTGTTCGGCTGAAGCCGCACTTCAGGTTTCTGCCGCCAGAGCGCTCGAGAGCGCAGTGAGACAAAATGGCGACAGGAGCCGAGAAAGCGTATGTCGTGCTTGAAATGCACTCACATCAGTCAGTCATAACAGTGCAACGACACTTCAGGACGAAGTTAAACAAAGATCCACCAACTGCTAACTCCATTTGGCGATGGTATGCACAGTTTAAAGCTTCTGGATGCCTCTGTAAGGGGAAATCAACGGGTCGGCCTGCAGTGAGCGAAGAAACGGTTGAACGCGTGCGGGCAAGTTTCACGCGTAGCCCGCAGAAGTCGACGAATAAATTGGCTCATGCCACAACTGGAGACTGACAGTGCCGACTTCATCTTTCAGCGGGATGGTGCTCCATCGCACTTCCATCATGATGTTCGGCAGTTCTTAAACAGGAGATTGGAAAACCGATGGATCAGTCGTGGTGGAGATCATGATCAGCATTTCATGTCATGGCCTCCACGCTCTCCCGACTTAACCCCATGCGATTTCTTTCTGTGGGGTTATGTGAAAGATTCAGTGTTTAAACCTCCTCTACCAAGAAACGTGCCAGAACTGCGAGCTCGCATCAACGATGCTTTCAAACTCATTGATGGGGACATGCTGCGCCAAGTGTGGGAGGAATGTGATTGTCAGCTTGATGTCTGCCGAATCACTAAAGGGGCACATATCGAACATTTGTGAATGCCTAAAAAAACTTTTTGAGTTTTTGTATGTGTGTGCAAAGCATTGTGAAAATATCTCAAATAATAAAGTTATTGTAGAGCTGTGAAATCGCTACAATCATTTGTAATAACCCTGTATATAGAAAACTTGCTTAGGTGCAAGAGACAGCCTAATGGCCCTAATATTGCCTGGTTAAATAAATCAGTAAATAAAATAAATATACTAAGAATTCTTCCTATTATGTTGTCTTTTTTTAAGAGTATAAAATTCCACTCCACAGATTACTGTTCTGAAGTGTTGATTTCTTTTTGCTTCTAGTTGTTCTGATGAAGTTAATGGAATAAATTTAGTTGAAGGAGAACCATGTGTGAAGTGTTCAGTGTAGTCAAAAGTAAAACTCTATGTACTGACTTGACAGAAAATCCTAAAAAGTTGTGATCTTATGTTAAATCAGTAAATGGATCAAGGCCTTGTGTCCACACTCTGAGACCATAGTAGCATCGAAACTGATGGTGACATAGAAAAGGCCAAAATACTAAACTCTTTGTTTCAAAAACAGTTTCACAGAGGAAGATTGCACTGTAGTTCCTACTCTAAATCATTAAACATACAACAAAAGCTAGGTATCAGAATTGATAATCAAGGAATAGAAAAGCAACTGAAATCACGCAGTAGAGAAAAGGCCACTGGACCTGACAGATTTCCAATATAAGTCTACTTGGAATAAGTTAAAGAACTTTTCCCTCTTCTAGCAGCATTGTACCAAAGATCTCAAGAGGACTAAAGCCCTTCCTAATTATTGGGAAAAAGCATGGATTATTCCTGTTTCAAGAATGAATGGTGAACAGATGCACAAAACTATATCTCTGACATTGATCTGTTGTAGAATTTTTGAAAACATTTTAAGCTCACACATTATGAAACTTCTGGAGACCGAAACTCTCCTTTGTAGGAATCAAAATGTGTTCTAAAAACAACAATGGTGGGAAACTTAGCTGACCTCTGTTCATCAACAAAACCCAGACAGCAGTAGATACAGGTGCCCAGGTAGGTGCCATAATCCTTGACTTTATGGAAGGTGGTTGATACAGTTCCGCACTGCTGCCTAGTGAACAAAATAAGTGTACTGCATGCCAAATCAACTGTGTGACTGTATTAAAGAGTAACTAGCAAACTGAACAAAATGTGTCATTCTCAGTGGAGAGAAGTGTTCGATGTAAAAGTAGCTTCAGGCACACCCCAAGGGAGTGTTATAGGATCATGACTTTTCACAGTATATGTAAATGACTGGTAGATAATGCTGGAAGTTCCATGAGGCTTTTGGCAGATGTTGCTGTTGTATACAGAGGTCACAATGCTAGAAAACTGTAGTGAAATGCAGGAAGACTTACAGAGGATTGAGGGCTGGTGCAGTGTGTAGCAGTTGAACCTTAACATAAACAAATGTAATGTGTTGTGTGTAAGTAGACAGAAAAGCCCATTATTGTATGATTACATGATTAGCAGAACAATAACTGGAAGCAGTTTTCCATAAAATATCTAAGATTATGCATAGAGAGGGATTTACACCACATAAAATCAGTTGTGGGGAAGGCCAGACAGATTTATTGGAAGAAACCTCTGGAAATGTAGTCCATATGCAAAGGGGGTAACTTACAAAACCTTTGTTCAACCAGTGCTTCAGTATTGTTTGGTCTGGAATCTATACCAGATAGTATTGATATAGGAAATAGAGAAGATCCAAAGAAGAGCAGCATGTTTTGTTAGATGATAATTGGTAAGTGTGAAAGCTTCATAGGTGGTGTTCAGACAACTTCAGTGACAGATGCTCCAAAGAGGTGTGGTTCACTGTTAAAGATACAAGAGAGTACATTTCTAGATGAGTCGACCATTATATTGCTTCCTTCTACATATACGAGGTACTACTCAAAAGTTCCCAGAATACACCAATAAATAATATTACACATTACCTGGAACTTATCACCGTCACTTTCAAAGTAGTTCCCTTGGGGGGTGAATACACACTCCTAGCAGTTTTTCCATGAACTGAAAGCTCTGTGGAGTGCATTTTTGATGAGCCTGTTTAATGCCACTAGTGATTCTGACTCAATCTCCTCGAAAGTGTGAAATCTTCAGTTTTTTAAC
This sequence comes from Schistocerca cancellata, assembly GCF_023864275.1. NCBI lineage: Eukaryota > Metazoa > Arthropoda > Insecta > Orthoptera > Acrididae > Schistocerca > Schistocerca cancellata. The sequence continues at coordinate 574,079,027 of NC_064633.1, read as the reverse complement.
TTGAGTTTCATTCTGGGAAATAAAAAGAGTCTCTCTGTGCCATGTTGGGTGCATATCGTGGATGAGGAACAGCCATCATTTTGTAATTCTTCAGGCTTTCCCAGGGACAATGTTGACATGTTGAATAATCAGATCTTCTGCTGGCTGTTTGTGTCAATCTTACATGATATTTCGTGGCAGATTATGAAAATGAGGCTAACAATTGTCTGATGAAGAAATAATAATGTTAAAACCTGTGGGAAGCAGCTTCCCACAGGTTTTAACGTTACTATTTCTTCATCAGACAATTATGTGATATTTCATTGGCGTGACTCACTGTCTTCTTCAGATGTTCCCTGAGGCTCTTCCATGGGTGGATTGGTTGGAGTAATTATGCCTGGATGGTGCTAGGTGCTCTGTTTTCATTCACAGCTACATCAGGCACTCCATCCGCAGTCCATGTCCACCAGGGGCAGCTCTAGTTGTCCTCTTTTGCTGCTAGTGGTCAGACCACTATCCGCACCCGGTTTAGCCACCCTCTGGTGTCATGTTCGTTTTCTGATGCTCTGTTTTGCATCCACACTGTGCCATGTGTTCTATCCACTGACTGCTGCCTTGGCCGTCCTCCAGTTGTCTTGGGCATTGTGTGTCAAGTCCTTGCCTGTTGAAGCAGGCCTCCCGTGTTGTACTTCTCATTGGGTGCTTCAGGTGTTCCATCTCCTCCATGGGAATGGTCTCTTGTTTGGTCCTACATCTGCTTCTGTTGGGCCTGTCTATTGATGTGTCACCTCTGGTCTATACTGCCTGGTGCTCCAAGGCCTGTCTTCATAGTTTCCACTTCCATTTCTGTTCCTCACAGAAGCTTGATGTTGCCTCCATTGTGTTTTCAGAAGCTCGAGTGCTGGTTTCCAGGTGGTGTGGAACAGGTACCCAGTGCCGTGGTTGAGGAGCTTCTCCATGATCTTGATCTCGATGAATTCTTTCATGACACTTTCCCAGTATCTCTGGGTCTCTATCACACTCTTGGTGTTGCCGTAGCTCATGAGTGACCAAGTTCTAGACAGTGATCTGCTATTGCTGATTTGGTTGCCTTTGGTATGCCTCTGATGTTCTTTATACCTGATGCCCACCATCCCAGTGGTCTGGCCAATGTGTGACATTCTTCACTGGCACGGCATATTATAAAAACTTGCTTCTGTAGCTCCAAGTATCGTTTACGTTCCCCAACAGTGCCCCAGTTGTAATGGATGAGCAAAATATACTTTTGATGTTGTTTTTCAAGAGAATTCTGCTGGTTTGGCAGAAATTTGTCTGTAGTACAGCAGATATGCCACTGTCTTTGTCTCTTCTTGTTCTTCTTCTGGAACCTCTGGTGGAGTGGTAGAGCAAAGTGCCTTCTAAATGTCTCTGAAATAGTATCCATTTTTGTGGTACACCGATCGTAAGTGCTTTATTTCATAAAATAGTTTTTAATTTGTGGCAAAATCTTCTGTTAATGTGCTCCGTAGAAAGGTGGTTTCAGTTGTTCCTAGTTGCCTCAGATGTAGGTACTTCATTTTATCTATGTGCTCGTGTATTTAAAACCCGTAGCACTAAGAGATTGGAACTGTAACCAACAAAGACATCTCAGCATGTCACTATTCTGGTATGTGGACTGTACTGACCAATCAGCAAATGTTTATCTGCTGATAATACTGAAGTTTTTGCTTCGTTGAAGTGTGCAAGTGGTCATTTCCAGCAGCCCGCACTCTGCCCTAATTTTATCGTCAGGTTGTATATGGATTCATTAATTTCATATCGGTGCATGTAGTTCATATACCTTGTGTCAGGGTAAGGAAGGCATGGTCCTTAACAGACTCCGCTTCCACAGTGGTGCTGTTGAGAGGCTCTTTTAGCGATAGTGCTCGGAACTTACAGTTGGCAACAACAGTAATAATGCAACTTTGAGTCAGGCATGGAGGCTCAGATTGCCTGAGACTTAAGACAAGTGCTTGTGGCAGACAGAATATCTGGGTTCAAGATCCTATCTGGAGGAAATTCTGTATTGGTACACGTCCAATGAAAGTTCTTCTTTAGGATACGAGTTGTTCTTAGCAGAATTGTTCAGATGACACTGTATGATCCTATTCTTAATTATGTCTTTTTGTGTTAATGACAGACAAAAAAAGTCTTACCACCTTTGTTGTTTGTAATAGTGGCTACAGGCCACTTTGGTAGAATGTGAGTCTTCTGACTTACTGCGACTTTGGTGGTTTGTGTGGTAGTGTCATCAACTGCTTAGTACAGTAGCTCCTCAGTTGACATTATATACATGTAAGTGAAACAATTCAAGAGCAGTTTGCCACTGAAGCCTCTTAGGTAGTGACCAGAAATCGTAGGACCCCCTGTATCAGTAGTTGGATTTGCTGTCTTGCAGAACACATAGGGTGTTTAAGTATTTTTTTGTATGTACAAAAGGAGACTTCACTTGAGAGAAATGTAAAATTTCAAGGAGAGACTGACTGGCCTTTATTTACCTTCAGTAGGTAAAATTCCCATACTTCCAATTGACCCAATAATAGTAAGAAAAAGATCATTTCTATTTCTATTGCAGGGCTAGAATTTTACCTCCTAAATGTAAGTGCTAAATATTCCTTTGAGAAAAAAGTACACAAAAAATGAACTAAATTTTCATACACCAGTTGTTATCAATTTTTTGTAATATGAAACTAAAATTCATTTATATTTTGCAGGGAATGGCTCTGAGCTTGGGAGATAAAATCAACATGACACAAAAAGGTCCACAAAAAGCGTGTAGTGGAGCATAAATATGTACTACCATGAATTTATTTTCTGAGATATGAAATGTGAACAATATACTGGAGTTAAGTGATGTCTTTTATTCATATTATTATACAATATCTTGTTTTACATAATTGTAATAGTACAACTTGTATACTGTACATGTTTTTATTTAAGATTAAATCTCGAAGTTGTAAATTAAATGTTGAAATAATTGAAATGTGCCTCACACCCTGCTTCAAATGGTAAGTAGCTGTCAGTTTCATTAACTTAACAACACATACATCTCACAGACCAAGATTTCAACTATCCAGGATATGTCACAGTCCATCTATTCACCAGACCTCAGTTATCATACTGCCCACTGTAAACTAGTGTAAATATGGTCATAGCAAGTTCAAATGCTCACACATGCAAAGTTCTTGCTATGATTCATGTTGTTTATGTAAAAGAGAAGACACCTGCTAAATTTAACCTTTAATATATTTTTGTTTATAGTGAAAATGTAGATTTCAGTTGTCATGATGAAAGGCATGGGAAAAGCATCAGCCGTCACTGATAAAATTGTCCAAGATACTAAAGATGTAAGCTGACTGCCATTTAACAATCTCTCAAATTCATGAATTATCAAGAAGTGTTTTCAATTAAACTATTACAGTGGGATATTGAAAATAGACAGGCTGAAGATCGCAAATTAAATCAGCTGGTCACAGTATAGTCATAACTCACATGAAGAACAAGGGAGTTGTTTACTGAGCTCACTGTGTTGTTTAATGAAACTTTGCTGTATCATTTCATACCTGAGAGCACCATTGAAATGTAAAAAGACAGCGGTCGCAGAAGTTGTTGTAAATGCTACTGGTAAAATTGAAGTAATAAATAGTACTTTATGAAAGCTGTAAGGTTGATATCAACAAAACATGCTAAAAAATATACTTAAATTCTGTTAGTGACAGTTACTTGTGGACGTGTTCACAATATAACCTTGTAAAAGGAAGTTTGTAAACTTTGTCAAAAACGAGCACATCATTTTCAGAATGCTGCAAAGGTATGTTGATTGTTAAAAATGCAAAATGGTGCTCTTTAAGTTAAATATATACCATATTTAACTGACTGCAAGATGACATTTTTCCAAAATTCATCAGTAAAAAATACAGCAGATTAAACTTCAACTGCTTGAAGTCAGTGTTTTTACATTGTGTAGTGGCTTAATGTAGGGGTTGTCTTCCATTTGCAGGTGAAGATTTGATAGTTGAGGTCAAGTGCAGATTTTATTTAGCGACTTCAGAAGGGCAGTTGGAGGTGGAAGCAGAGTCTTAGTCAAACACTAGGATGAACATGGGGAAAGGAGTGGCAAGCTCCAGTTCACCTGAATTGAAATATAGTCAAAATTGACCTGGTATTGCAAATAGAAAGATACTCAACAGTAAAATACATTTCTATGGGAAACATATTAATTCTAATATAAATACATTCACACAGAACACTCAAAACACCGCATAAATCCTGCGTCTGGCCATCCTGATTTAGGTTTTCCGTGATTTCCCTAAGTCACTCCAGGCAAATGCCGGGATGGTTCCTTTGAAAGGACACGACCGACTTCCTTCCCTGTCCTTCCCTAATTCGATGAGACCGATGACCTCGCTGTCTGGTCTCCTTCCTCAAACAACCCAACCCCACAGCATAAAAAACAAAACATGTGGTTCAACAATGGAGTTACTGCTCCACAGCACTGTTGCGTTTTGAGATTGGCAACACGTGATGTTACAAGTGCACTGTTAGCCCAAAGTGCTCAGATTTCTGCTGATGAACACCTAGGGAGCTGAGAGGACAGTATGTTTTAATTTTAAATTAAATTGCAGTTTCCATCACTATTAAGTCAGCATTTGAATTCTATAACCTTAAAGTTCTCAAAAGTAACAGCAGCATTCAGTTTGCTATGATTTTCAATGCTATAAGAACAGTAAATTATATGGCTCAATAATAGATGAAAATCATTGCCGCGATACTGTTCACACACATGGATCTAAGAGGTAACAATTCACAATTGGTTTGTGCAGACAGTACAGTGCTAATTTTGAGTTAATGTTAATTAATGAAGAAGGGACCATAAAATATGGTATGGCAGGAAGAAAATTTGGTGTCACAAAAAAAAAAAATCCTTGTAGGTTGTGTAAGATAATGTATAAATTAAAGAAAGCCAGTTCGACATGCCCCCCAGCTGTCAGGAGCTGCAGCACAGAAGGTTTCAGTAATTGGAGTAACAGGTCATGCAGTATATGGAGGTGCTGGAGATAAGAATTTTCCAATAGCATGAGATACAGAATTCAAAAAGAGTATGGGTTGATGCATGAGGATAATGAATAGGACATGACTTAAATCGTGACCATGAATAATGGTAACAAAGTGACTTCCCATAGCAATTAATGAAAAGCTACTTGCTTTTCAGGGTTGTGTATCATCCTGAGAAACTACGACTACTCGCTAAGCCTGTTTATGTAAATAGGCTGTTAAATGTTACTGCCATTACTCAGGCCAGCACTACATTAATCAAATAAGGAGTGTTGATACTTGCCAACAGTTTACAATAAAAACACATCATGCCAGAGAGACACACAGGTTGGATAATCCATTCAACCAGGTGTCAGCTCCAGTCACCAGTACTGGACGTGCACTCTGGTCAGCACCATGTGTAAGTTGCCACAGTTACTGGCTGTACTATAAAATTCATTAAAACATAGGCACAACAATTTTTACACAAGATAAATGGAGCAACCACCTTCATGAACTCTTAATCCCTAAGAGTATCCAAAACTTAATAAAACTGTGTTATCTTACTACAATAACCAGAAGCAAGTTCAGTACTGGTCACTTAATGCCACATCAGAAATAGTTGTTTCAGCAACTAATGGAAGTTGACAGTCCAAAATAAACAGGTCTCAATGAGTGTCAACAGGTGCAGTTTGCAAAATCAAATGTCAAAAGCAAATGTTCAGAAAGTGCTCACAATTTTAATTCCACTGGTGATGGCAGCTGATGAATGTGATGGAATCAACAGCAGCAAATTCCTCAGTCCGTCCAGACTCTGCCTGCCACTAGCAGGTGCTCTCAGAGTACCACATATTTTTGCAGCAGTGTGTCTTTCCTCTTGCGTGTCTGCACAGCCCCAGCACATGGTCCTGGCAGGCACTGCCTTTCCTATCCACTCATTTGAATGACAAAATGGAATGAATGCGCTTATGTGGCATGCCCTGCAAAAGTTTCACAGATAGGTCGTGACCTGTCATCGACAAAGCCGAACCCATTGCTGGGTAACTGCCACAGGTAATAGCGAACAACTACTATCGATATGAAGCGGAATGGCTCAGTGTTCTTGTAAGAAGTTCTGGCAATGAAAAGACCAGACTAACTGTCATTCTGGGTACTCTGGCAGATGGAAGGAAGCTCCGGTCATAAGTGGTTCTTCACAAGAAAATCATACCAAAAGATAAACTGCCTGCAGGACTTATCTTTAGATGTCAAAAAGTGGAATGAATGGTTAATGACCTGAAGCCCTCACAATCCATGCAGGACCAGTGGATTCTTACTGCAAGGAGCAGAATCTCAAGTAAATCCATAATGAGAGGCTTCAGAGTCGCAAACTCTGGAAGAGGAAGTATTCAAAAGAAACCCAAGTCGTGTACAGAATTTTATGGTTGCCTGTATGAAGAAAATTAAACAGTAATTCACAACTAGGGGATGTTGTCCAAGATCGAAGATTTCATGATATTTGAAGTTTTATTTGAATCTCGTGGGATGATTTTATTACTATCATTCAATAACTCCTTTTGACAAAGTACGAGGTCTATTCAAAAAATTCCAGAACATTCTTAATTTTGCGCCAATGGTCTTTTGGAGCAAAATGCGGTTGGCATCCCTGCACACACTTGTGTTTATTTTGCAACTGCCGGCAGTTTCATTGTTTATCTGTTAGTTATTGTTCAGTGCTTCATTGAGTTGAACGTAGTCACACAGTTTGTGAATTTAGAGATGGCAGAGTTACAGGAGCGATGCATCTGCATTAAGTTTTGCATGAAACTCAAGAAAATGTTTACAAATATACACCAAATGATGCAGGAAGCCTACGGTGATGAGTGCTTAAGCTGTACTCAGTGTTAAGAATGGTTCACACAGATTTAAAAAAATGGCTGGACGGAAGTTGAAGGTGACCCTCATACAGAGTGCCCTTACAATGTCTACCGACGATGCTCATGTCAGAAACATCTACAAAATTTGTGCCACAGGGATGAACTTATTTTATGGTACTATTGGGACGTGTTGCGACACCAGCAAAAAAATGTGAGAAGGAAATGGCCTGAAATGTGGCAAGACAATTCATGGCTCTCACTTCATGAAAATGCACCCGCAAACCTTCATCCGTGTTGGTGCATGGTTATTGCCAAGAAACAAAATCACTGTGCTGCCTCATTCTACACACTCTCCAGACCTGGCCCACTACAGACTTTTTTTATTTCCAGAGTTGTAAACACCATTGAAAGGATGAAGATTTGTAACAATAGATGAGATAAAAAAAAATTCGCAGACAGTGCTTCATGCAATTCAGCAAGAGGCGTACCAGGTCTGGTTCTGGAAGTGGAAGTGGCATTGGGAGCAGTGTGTCACTTTGGAGGAGAATATTTCAAAGACCATACACAATAAGTAAAAGATAAGCATAGAAAAATTTTGGGGACAGAGTTCTGGAATTTTTTTGAACAGACCTTGTATATAATAAACTAATAGTGGCATCTCTGTCCTTGTCACTGATGAACTCCATTCAATCAATCAAGAAAGTGAGCCGTGAAATGGTGCCTCACAGTATTCAATGCCATGGGTGTCTCACAAGATGACAAATAGAACTGCAAGAAGAGAAGAAGCAGTAGTAGGCTTACAAATGAATGGTGCTCATGATGAAGACGAATAAAAAATAGTGATTCCACAGGTTCATGTTGTTAATAGTATGCAAAACAGAGGTTGTGAAGATAAAATCTATGAAAACCATTTCTTCTTGCTCATGCTATTTCTTGTTGCTTTGCCAGAATGTGGACAGTAAATGAATGAAGTAAGTTTACAATAGGTAGTATAATAAAGAGGATAATATTATGGAAATGGAAGAGGATGTAGATGAAGATGAAATGATACGATACTGCGTGAAGAGTTTGACAGAGCACTGAAAGACCTGAGTCGAAACAAGGCCCCCGGAGTAGACAACATTCCATTGGAACTACTGACGGCCTTGGGAGAGCAACTCCTGACAAAACTCTACCACCTGGTGAGCAAGATGTATGAAACAGGCGAAATACCCTCAATCCCAAAGAAAGCGGGTGTTGACAGTTGTGAAAATTACCGAACAATCAGTTTAATAAGCCACAGCTGCAAAGTACTAACACGAATTCTTTACAGACGAATGGAAAAACTAGTAGAAGCCGACCTCGGGGAAGATCAGTTTGGATTCCGTAGAAATACTGGAACACGTGAGGCAATACTGACCTTACGACTTACCTTAGAAGAAAGATTAAGGAAAGGCAAACCTACGTTTCTAGCATTTGTAGACTTGGAGAAAGCTTTTGACAATGTTGACTGGAATACTCTCTTTCAAATTCTAAAGGTGGCAGGGGTAAAATACAGGGAGTGAAAGGCTATTTACAACTTGCACAGAAACCAGATGGCAGTTATAAGAGTTGAGGGACATGAAAGGGAAGCATTGGTTGGGAAGGGAGTAAGACAGGGTTGTAGCCTCTCCCCGATGTTATTCAATCTCTATATTGAGCAAGCAGTAAAGGAAACAAAAGAAAAATTTGGAGTAGGTATTAAAATCCATGGAGAAGAAATAAAAACTTTGAGGTTCGCCGATGACATTGTAATTCTGTCAGAGACAGCAAAGGACTTGGAAGAGCAGTTGAACGGAATGGATGGTGTCTTGAAGGGAGGATATAAGATGAACATCAACAAAAGGAAAACGAGGATAATGGAATGTAGTCGAATTAAGTCGGGTGATGCTGAGGGTATTAGATTAGGAAATGAGACACTTAAAGTAGTAAAGGAGTTTTGCTATTTGGGGAGCAAAATAACTGATGATGGACGAAGTAGAGAGGATATAAAATGTAGACTGGCAATGGCTAGGAAAGCGTTTCTGAAGAAGAGAAATTTGTTAACATCGAGTATAGATTTAAGTGTCAGGAAGTCATTTCTGAAAGTATTTGTATGGAGTGTAGCCATGTATGGAAGTGAAACCTGGACGGTAAATAGTTTGGACAAGAAGAGAATAGAAGCTTTTAAAATGTGGTGCTACAGAAGAATGCTGAAGATTAGATGGGTAGATCACATAATTAATGAGGAAGTATTGAATAGGATTGGGGAGAAGAGAAGTTAGTGGCACAACTTGACCAGAAGAAGGGATCGGTTGGTAGGACATGTTCTGAGGCATCAAGGGATCACCAATTTTTGTATTGGAGGGCAGCGTGGAGGGTAAAAATCATAGGGGGAGACCAAGAGATGAATACACTAAGCAGATTCAGAAGGATGTAGGTTGCAGTAGGTACTGGGAGATGAAGAAGCTTGCACAGGATAGAGTAGCATGGAGAGCTGCATCAAACCAGTCTCAGGACTGTAGACCACAACAACAACAACAGTATAATTTTTATGGCAGATTTTAATGTGTGTTTTGTCCGTGAAACATTTTGTAATTTTGAGTAGTCATAAATTGTTGAAAATACTAAGATCCTCAAGGATCCTCTTCAGAATAAGGGGTCTCGTATATTCAGGGTTGTCCTACAGTTGGGTAAATATGGTAGTTCAGGAAAGACATAGTGTTTCAGCCATTGACAAAGATCAGTGTACAACACAGTGTGGTAACATAAACCAATAAATGCATTAAAATAGACTCAGGCAGAAAGTACACTGATGAGCCAAACAATTATTCTAGCAACAATAAGTGGCACAAATGGAGAAATCCACAGACATAATCATCTTTGACAAAGGGTAACACTAATAACTTGGATTTCCCATTATTGGACAAAGGATAGAGTGTTATGGCACACCACCTGGGAATGAGCATTACATAAACACTGCAGCTATGCAGCTGCCCATGTGGTACTGTAAATAGCATGTACGGAAAGTGGTTGAAGGACAGTGAAATCACAAATGACATTATGTTGCTAGACATCAACATCTCACTGCAGAATGTGGAGGTCAAAGGCCTGCCCATTCTGTAAAGCAGGCTTGGCAGTGATCTGTTGCAGGTCTGATGACACAGAGGACAACGCATGTGCAGGCACAAATGTTTCAGAGCGCCCTGTTCAGCACACATTGTTGAGCATGGGCCCCACGGCAGACAGTACATGTGTGTTCCTATGGTGACCAATTGACACTGTCAATTAAGATTGCGATGGGCATAGGGTAACTGAGGTTGGACTGTAAATCATTGGAAACATGTCATGTGATTGGATAAGTCATATTTCTTGTTACACCATGTCGATGGTCGTGCCCAGATACACCCATCTTCCAGGTGAATGGCTGATCGAAACGTGCACCTCACCCTGGGTGCAGGTAAGTCTGTACTGTATTATGCTGTGTGGAACATTCATTGTGCTTGCTTGGGACCTTCAATAGTAATTGAAGGCACTAGCTGTGGACTCCGTGAACACTGATGTGCACCAGCAGCATCCTGCCATGCATGATATCTTCCCTGACAGCAGATTCATCTTCCAGCAGCATAACTGTCCGTTACAGAAGGTCATAATTGTGCAATTGTGGTTTGAAGAACATTATAGTGAAGTAGATGGGTTTGACATCTTGGCAACCAAATTCACTTGTTATGAACCCGATATAACTGTCCGGGAAGTGGTCAGGTGCTAGTTAAACGCACCCACAAACTACCAGCCCATAATTTGTGAGAACTGCATGACCTGTGCATGGTCATCTGGTACCACATATTTCTGGAAAACTACCAAGGACTTATCCAATCGCCGACCACGGTGGCCGAGTGGTTCTAGACGCTTCAGACCGGAACCGCGTGACTGCTACGGTCGCAGGTTCGTATCCTGCCTCGGGCATGGATGTGTGTGATGTCCTTAGGTTAGTTAGGTTTAAGTAGTTCTAAGTTCTAGGAGACTAATGACCTCAGCAGTTGAGTCCCATAGTGCTCAGAGCCATTTGAACCATTTGAACTTATCTAATCCAAGCCACGCAGAGCTGTATTGTGTTCCAAAGATGGACCAACATGCTGTTAAGCAGATGATGAAAATGTTTTGGCTCAGTGTGTACCATGTGTGGATCAAGAGAATTGTTAACATATTGGGAAAACATTATCAGCAAAGTGGCTGAATAGGACACCACCACATGAGTGTAAAATATTCAGTACTTCTACAAAAACAAAAGGAATGAAAATGGGGTTTTTTATAATGAGATTATATACTCAGCACATTGATGTTGAACACTGTTAAAGATAATATATTTGTTTCAGTTTTTAACCCAGGCATGAAATTTGGAAATATAGTATCCGATACTGATAGTCACAAAAAGTGGCACTGTAGTCATGACAGTTGAAACAAATTTTTCAAACTGCAATGAGGCCAGTTCATTTATAGAAAGATTATTTATTTTATCAAAACTATCAATTGTAAAAATAAACTTCCATGGCCAGTAATATTATGACTTTTAAAATATCTCATGCTATTATGTCATGGTTAGATGAATTTCTTGTTGAAACAATGTTCACCACTTCTGTGAAGGACGTCTTCAAGGAGGGTTGTAGCACTTTCAAAGGTCTGATGCACATCCTGGCTCATTACTAATTGAACTAAAATTCCATTTCTGCAAGCTCCTGCTCAGAGGGAACTTCGGTTAGTAGTGAGATAGGATGTTCATTGGTCCTTTGAGAAAGGTAGAACTGCCTTGAAGATGTCCTCCGCGGAAGGACCAAAACATTGGTTTTCGACAAGAAATTTATCCAGCCATGGCATAACAGCCTGGAATATTTTAATAGGTTTAACATCTATTATGTTTTACCATTATAACACTCAAGAGTCTACCAGTAAATCAATGTATATGAATATATAAAGTATTTAAGTGATTATCTGAAAACAATCATGAAAATTAGGTGGTGATTACCCCTGTGCTTACAAGGTAAATGAGCAAAATTGACCACATCCAGATTGATTTTGTCTACTACAAACCACATGCAAGAAGATAGAAGTCAGATAATGTTGGCTGTAGAGGGTGAACCATTTAACATGTCACTCAGTTGTGCAGACGTGTGGACAGGAGAGAAGACAGCAGTCATGTTACACAAGTCCCGTTCCTTGCAGTCAACATGTGGCTGAGGATGAGCTGTGTGCCCTCATTTGTTTAATGATATTGGATACAATCTCGTGTACCTTACTGCACATTATTCTCTCCCTTAAATTGCTATTTGGAATCTGTGATGTTGTGCTGCAGATGACAGAGGTAGCAATAAGAGCAGTCAAAGTACACTGGCCAACAGCCGAGAACTGAGATGGCCAGCCATTGTTCAGAACAAGAAGAACAGGTGTTTGGAAGTTTACTCTCATCGACCATGAAAAACTGTATAACATTCAGATGGCCCAAAAATCAATGCTGTACTGCAGATTATGCAGTTATCTATAATGAAGTACTATCTGAGAGAAGCTGCATAAATATTCAGTCAAATCTTGATAAGATTTCAACATGGTGCAGAGGTTGCCAACTTGCTCTCAATGTTCAGAAATGTAAAATTTTGCTCTCACAAAACGAAAAAACATAGTATCCTATGACTATAATATCAATGAGTCCCTGTTGGAACCAGCCAACTCGTACAAATACCTGGGTATAACATTTTGTAGGGATATGAAATGGAATGATCATGTATGTTCAGTCATGGGTAAAGCAGATGGCAGACTTAATTTTATTGGTAGAATACTGGGAAGTGCAATCAGTCAACAAAAGCGATTGCTTACAAATCACTGATATGACCAGCTCTAGAATATTGCTCAAGTGTGTGGGACCTGTACCAGATAGAACTAATAGGGGACATTGAATGTGTGTAGAGTAGGGCAGCACGAATGGTCACAGGTTTGTTTAATCCATGAGAGAGTGTCACAGATATACTGAACTGGCAGACTCTTGAACACAATGTAAACTATCCTGAGAAAATCTATTAACAAAGTTTCAAGACCTGACCATAAATGATTACTCTATGGATATACTACAACATTAGGGATCATGAGGATAAGATTAGAATAATTACTGCACACACAGAGTCATTCAAACAATCATTCTCCCCGCACTCTACACGTGAACAGAACAAGAAGGAACCCTAATAACTGGTACAGAGGGACGTACACACTGCCATGCACCTCACGTTGGTTTGCAGACTATAGATGTAGATGTAGACAAAGGGAGGCAAAGCTAAAGGAAAAGGCATCAGTGTAGGAGAGCAAAGTTAGTAGAGGATGAGGCAGTCAAATAGGAAGATTTGAGGACTGGCTGCCTGTCATAGCGGGACATTACGGGAATGGGGACTTGATCTTGGGCGTGTTCACAGGTGAAAGTCCAGTAGCAATGGAGTGTTGGTCAAGTGTGCAGCATGTGTTCACTGTAAAGGCATGTTACAGAAACTCCTGACAACTTTGTTGAAGTTCAACACACTTTCCATTGAGAGTCTAATATACCCCCTGTGCTCCAGTGCCATCTTCTAATGCTGGCAACCTCTGGGTGAGAAATTTCAAAGCCACTAGCAGCATTACAAAGTAAAGAGGTTGTAGTGTAAAAACAAACTGCACCCAAGAGAATATTGATCAGATGCATAAAGCTTTACAGAGAACTGCAACAATGAGTTAGGCAGCACAACATAGAAACTGTTCTCAGCAAACAATCAGTGAGAAGGATTTTGAAGAACGATCTCCACCACCATTAATAAAAGACGCAGATTGTGTGCAAGCTCTCCAACCTCATGATCACCATAACTGCATATGCTTTTGTCAAGCAATGTGAAATGTAATAGAAAAAACAAGGAGAGAGTTCACAACTTATGGATGAGTGACAAGGCACATTTCCACCAAAATAGTTTTGACAACAAGCAGAACTTTCGACACTGTTTGATGAGAACTCACATCATCTCCTTGGAACCATTCTCCATCCACGAAAAATAATAGTTTGGTGTGCAATATTATCTTGGGCCATAATCAGACCTCACTCTTTTGAAAATAAATGAGAAAACAATAAGATAGTAAATTCTAAAACATTATGCTGTCATGCTGGTAGCCTTTTCTTTGCCTGAGACCCAGCAGGATGCCACAAGAAGCAATACAGCTGCAGTGTCAATGGATGTATTTGGACTCACACTTGTGGTCATCTCCACAGCAAAAATGGCAATATTCCATGCTGGCTCTACTCACCAGATATTGGCTCCAGACCTTTTCCTTTGAGATGACCTCAAGTCTTAAAGTTTTCTAAGGAAATCTTCCAAGAATCAAAGATGATTTGAAGGAATGAATTTGATAAAAAAGAAAACAACTTTCCATCAGAAATACTACGAAGTATCATGGGCAGATTCACTTTCAAGACTCTGACAATGTGTGCAAACCCAGGATGCCATCTGGATTATGCCATATTAAAATAACAATAACTTTTAAGATAAATTGTGAATTCCACTCGTGAATGCTACAGTATACTCATATACAATTTAAAAACAATTTAAGTCTCTGATAGGCCTAAGCATCAATTTTTTAATGTTCCTGTATGACTGCCTTGCCCATTGCACTGACAAGCACTGTACAAGCTTTGCTTCAGAGTTGACAAGAAGTACAGAGTGAAAGGTGCAGATATATTAACCCATTGATTGCCACGGGGCCACAGCAGAACCCTAAGCCAGATTCACACATGCAACAGGGGTCTGGTGACCTCAGATGTTAAGTCCCATAGTGCTTAGAGCCATTTCACACATGCAACAAAAGTGTCACCACTGCATGTGTGATCTCCCAGTTCTTAGTGACGTAACTTTTGCATGCCACAGAAAGTTCAACTTCGTTGTACTTTGTCGCGCCACTTCCCTTTCACCACGGCCACCTGGTGACAGTGTTTCAAAGCATGAGGATAGTGTCGGTTATGGTGGAGTAACTGCTGTTGTATTCCACTCGATTTCAGTTTGTTTTCATTTTATTGCTCAAAAAAGTGAAAACAGTGGTCAGCAGGAACACTTTCACAGCTTCTGGAACTACATATATAAAAAAGGGGAAGAGAATTGTCCCACTAGTTGCAGACTTATATCCATAACCCCAGTTTTCTAAAAATTTTAGAAGCAGTTATGTATGAGCAAGTTAGTGTTTACTTGGGTAAACTAAATATAATTAGTGGTAAACAGTTTGGATTTAGGAAAGGTAAATCCACAACGGATGCAATGGACTCCCTTATAAAATTAGTCCTACATGTGTTTGAGGCTAGGGACTATGCCCAGACTACGTTTTGTGACCTGAGCAAAGCCATTGACTGTGTAGAGCATGACATTGTGCTGAATAAGCTAGTTTAATATGGTTTTAATGACAACAGTATAAATATGTTCAGGTCTTTTCTAGAGAACTGTCAACAAGTTGTGTGCATTGGTAGGGAGAAATCAAATTTGGTTAATGTTTACTTTAAAGAACTGCCTGCAAATATTTTTAAAGCTAAATTATACAAGCTACGAGTGAACAATCCACTTTACACCATTGACGAATTTTTTGAAGATGAAAATACCGTATTCTAACGTGTACCTATTTTATGTAAACCAATTTACATCGATATAGTAGTTTATGTAGAAATATATGCTCTTGATTTTGTCTATTGCTGTAATCAGCTGAATGACAGTAAAATTTTTATTATTATTATTATTACAACAACCACCTACGTTCGATTGTATGTAGCAGTGTGTCATTGGGGAAGGGCGGCAATATTTATAATTCAATGATGTATCATAATCTAAAAAAATTTTTTGAGTGAATAAATAAATAAACTTAATATATGTAACCAAAAAAACGAGTTGTATAGACTTTGTGATTTGTGACACCAAGCATTGTATAAGTTGTGGATTATATGCAGCAAATAGCTCTTGGGTGTCATGGGGCAGCTGTTAAACTAAAAATTAATTATTTGAAGTGCCTATATCAACAAATACAGGAAGATTCTAAAATGTTGGAAGAGTGGCGTGTCTGCAGATGATATTTACATGCCAGCTGTTGTTTAGTTTGCCATTGTAGACACCATTGTTGTCTCTGAGTGTTATTTCTTTTATAAATTTTTTGTGGCCCCTGATGTATCCGTATGCGAAATCTATTTTCGGATCCAACATTTTGATTTTGTCTTCCCTGAATTTAACTCTTGTCATATCTGTAATGTCATAACCTGCACTATAACATTCATACCCACCCATATGATTTCAGTTGACACCATATTAAAAGCTGTGTGGCTACGTAGAATTTGTGGCATCCTGTGTGAACACTAGCTCACAATGCCACTAGGGAAACCCACACAGTGTGGTGCCACATTAGAAGTATGTGTGAACCTGGCTTTACACGTGATGCCATGCTTCCTTTGCATTCTGTTTACTTATCTCTCTCTCTCTCTCTCTCTCTCTCTCTCTCTCTCTCTCTACCTACCTACCTACCTACCTACCTATATTTAACAATGGAAGTCCTGCTGCACTTACAATTTTGATGCTTTTGCTTTCACCTTCACCGAAGGTTGTTTTGGCATTTCTAATATGTTGAATCTGCCCTTCTGACGACGATTTCTTTTTCAATTTCTTCATATTGTTCCTACAGCCATTATGCCTCAGTTTCTGTACACTTTGTTTGTTTCATTTCTAAGAGATTTATATTGCTGTGTGCTTGTCTTTTCCTGGGTATTTTTATACTTCCCTCTTTAATCCATGAACAGATGTATTTCATCTGTTACACAAGCTTTCTTTGCAGTTACTGTCCTTGTACCTATGTTTATCTGTCCAACTTTCACGATTGTCATTTTTAGAGATGTCCATTCCTCTTCAGCTGAGCTGCATACTGTGATATTCGTTCTACCAATATGTACAGCTTTAGAGAACTTCAAACTTACATTATCATTCCTCCATACAGCACTTCAGTATACTATTTCCTCCCAGGCCGATTCTTGGTGACAATTGTTTTAAACTCCAGCCTACTGTTCATCATTACTATATTGCTCCTGGATATGTCTTACAGTCCAGTATCTAGTTTCAGGACCTCTGTCTTACCATTCTTGGGCTTAGTGAGACTCACTGGAGAGGAAGTGGCCATTTCGTGACTCAAAAAAGGAACACTGTGTACTTTTCAGGAAGTAGTAACCAAAATAAGAACGGTATTGCGATAGTTGTTCCAAGAAATCTGACGAACTGTGTTGTAGGTTACAAACCCATTAACGATGGGATCATCTCTATCAAACTGAATGCTTCCCCATGCAGACTCAACATAATTCAGATCTATGCTCCTACAGCTACAGTGTCAGACGAGGAGATGGAGAAGTTCTATGACCAACTGAAGCAAGTCCTTAGTAAGATCCCTACCAAAGAACAAACAATAATCCAAGGCAACTTCCATGCTACAGTTGGAGATACTAATCAAGGCTCGCACTTACGATCCATCATTGGACTTTATTGTCTTGGTGAGAGAAATGAACGAGGCAGGAACTTGCAGAATTTCTTTGTGAATAACGACATGTCCATCTGTAACAAAATGTTCAACTTCACCCAAGGCGACTGTACACTTGGATATCATCTCGTGATAGATTTAGAAACCAACTTGATTTCATCCTGGTGCGAAGACGTTGGAAGACTTCAGTCTCAGATTGTAAAACCTTTCCCGGAGCTGACTGTGGTAATGATCACATCCTGCTATACATGAAAATGCGCATTAAGCTTAAATCTACCAAGAAGAGTGAAGAAAGACAGCTAAGACTCACAAACAAGGAATCTATTCGCAAATTTGGTGAACTTGTAAGACAAAAACTTCACAAGATCAGTTTTGATAAGGAAGCACCAGCATCACAAATATGGGACCGAATGAAGAATGATGTTTCCTCTCGCTTCTGACGTCAGAACAATCCCAGAGAGCAAAACATCCCTGGATATTGCAGTACACACTATAGATAATTGAAGAGAGAAGCCATCTGAGGAAAACTGGTATCCACACTACCCAGGATCAAGTCAGATACAAGAACCTGTGCAGAGCAATACAATGGAATTGTAGAAGGGCAAAGTGCATTTCATTAATGGTATGTGTATTGAAATAGAACAGCATCATAATCGCTATAATAACTATGAGTACAGCCATGTAATTGTTGCCGTGTTCATTCAAGATACCTGCACTTGTACCAAAGTACCTCTAATAACGTTTCTTAGTGTTGCACAGTACTGTTACCTTTTCCTAATTGAGATGACGTTTACACAGAATCAAGTCAGTGGTGGTCGGTAACAACAAATTCGCAGTTACCACGGGAACCATTCCTTTGCGAACCTTTGTTTACTGAGAGATTTTTGCTTCTAGTGTTGTGTACTTTCAACCGTATGTGTTTACAACAGTAATTGTGATACACCCTGCAGATGCACCCATTTGAACGCGTTTCCTGAAAATTTAATTGATATTTGACACCATATTCCTTGGGTACTGTAGTACAAAACCTGTGGATTTGCTGGCGTAAGTTTTGGATGAAGTCAGATACTTCAATATCATTAATGACTTAACGTTTTCGGTGTGGCTGAGTTTGAAGGGTGTTCACAAGCCAAGCAGGACAACTGGCTGAGTTCACTACCAACTGTTCGGGTGCATGAAACCTGAGAGAGGCCATTAGCTGATTATGAAAGCACTGTAATATCGGTACCTTACTTGCTAAAGGATGTTGGGCTTAAATCCGAATTCTGTCCATACCCAGCAGCGTTCTGAGTATCTTGAATAAACGAGATGTAAACTGTTGGCCTTCAACTGCTTTTATGTGCAGTGGTATACCAAATTAAACAATAGTTCACAAACTAAGCAACAGAGAAAGAACATTTTGTCTACGGTCTGTGACAACTTCCGTAGGGAGAGCTTCTCAAACAATCTATTGACAATCAGTTGTAACCTCACAAATTTTTGAATGAATCGCTTGACAATTAATTGCAAACACCCGCTATCACTTTTATAATCCAGTTGGTCATTATACAACAGCGAACTTTGAAGTATTGCCACCCCAGTTTTAAGAATATAGCAGCAGATGCCTTTTACTGCATCCGAGACTGTTGCACAACCATTAGATTTCGAGCCTTTTGGCTAGTGTACAGGAGGAAGGCAACGAATTAAAGAACCTCCTATATTTCTAGTACAGCTTAAGCATATCAACGTCCTCAACAAAAACAGTAGGCTATAGTGTCTCAACATCGGACGCATGTTCGTTTGTTACAACTAAATTCCAATGTTAGAGCACCTCCTAATTTCATAGTCTGTCCTATCCAGCGATTAAAGCTATAGTATACCTAGTCTATAGAACATATGTTTAGCCTAAGAAAGCAATAAAACTAAAGATGTTTCGTGTGGATATTTGACATATACGAGCTGAATAAAATTAGTCGCCATGTGCCAGTCTTACTTGGAATTTTCACTCCACTGAACCAGAAATACGAACACGTCCACATAGATATTGTTGGATCTCTTCCACCAACTGAAGGCTAAATGTTCAACTTACAGAAGATATCACATCTCGAACCGTAGACAAAACATTGTTTCCCATCTGGATCGCGCGATTTGATATACTACTGCACGCACGTAAGTACAGATCATGGCCAACAATTCGAGTCTCTTCTACTCAAGCCACTAGAAACGGGCCTGGGAATGCACAGAATTCGTAGTTCAGCCCACCATGCTTCAGAAAATGGACTGATGAAGTGCTTTCGTCGTCAATAAAGGCCTGTCACAGGTGCTATGTCTCTACACACTAGACAGAGGTTCCACCAATTGTCTTGCTTGGCAGGCGAACATCCTTCAGACACGATCCACTTGCATAGCTGGTCTATGGACAAACGCTGTGTATTTTTCATCACAGCTAATAACGATACACAAGTACTTGCGCTTGTCCAAAGGCTACGTGTACAAATCCACAGGTTTCGACCTACAGTACCGAACGAACTTCGTGCCAAACATTCATTAATTTGTCAAGAGTTGCTATCAAGTGTGTGTGTGTGTGTGTGTGTGTGTGTGTGTGTGTGTGTGTGTGTGTGTGTGACCCGGAAGTCGCACTATTGCAGTCATCATATATTCGTTCCTTTGCAGTCCTCATGAGGTGTGAAAAGACACTTGGCATTGACATTCACAGTTCGCCTTCTGTGCTTTCAGCCGACAGGTTAAAAACAAGTCTTTATTGTGTTGGAATCAAGTGCTGACGAGACTAAATAGAATGCACATGACACACCTCCTGTGCCTGACCCTGTGAAGGTGTCACTGCCACACACCGCTTTTTGTCAGCAGCACTGGAGCGGTCCATCAATGGTCCATTGATGACACATTCTGGATGTCATGTTTGTTTCAGCCCCAAATACCACTGAACTGGGGAAAGGGGGGGAGGGGGCGTGATGAGTAGTGTCGCTAGGATGAGACTCGGTTTACGTTGCTCCAAAGGCCAAGTAACCAACGAAGAAATGTGAACACTTTTGCAATCCATCTAAAAGGGAATACTAGGTGTAGATGATGCGTCATCTGACGACTACAATGTGCAGGAGGAGTCATGCTGGAAGAACATTCACTCACTGTAGCCAAACAAACATCTTCCTGCAACGTTGGAAGACTCGTTTTCAAGCAAGTCTAGATAATGAGGCCCTTTAAGATGATGTGATAACACATCTTCTTCTCGAAAGTGCTGAATCTGCTTTAAATGAGAGGGATGGAGGCCGTGCATGCGTAACGTTCGCCATATTCTTATGTTTGGAACACCACTATGGGTAGAAATTCTGAGTGTGCTTGTTGTAGAAATACGAGGTCGGTTCAAAATATTACGGGACTTGGCCCACAAAATTATCCTACGATTACATATTTGACTTATTGTGTTTGGCCTACTTCGAAATACTCTCCTCCACAATTGATACGCCGCTCCTAACGCCAATTGCAAGTCCGGAAGCAGTCTTGGTACGCCTCTTGCTGGATCGCGCGAAACGCCATCTGCGAATTTTCTGTCGTTGCAAATCTTCGTCCTCTCAACGTGATTTTCGACTTTGGAAATAAAAAAAGTCCTATCACCTGTTATGATCCTCTTAAGGAAGATCTCGTTCTCCAAAAACTCTCCACAGATTGCGAGGCGAAGGTCTTTGCGGTCGTGACTCATGAGTTATGGCACCAACCTGACGGCAACACGATGCATTCCAAGATGCGCTGTCAGGATTTCATGCCATGATGCAACTGAAATGTTGCATTCTTCTGCAACCTCTCGGACAGTCAGTCTTTGGTTGTCACGCGCAATTTCATTGATGTTCCCCGCATGAGCGTAGTCGGCAGACATCGAAGGGCATCCTGAACGAGGGTCATCTTTAACTTCTGTCCGGCCATTTTTAAACCGTGTGAACCATTCACAACACCGAATACGGCTTAAGCGCTCATCACCGTAGGTTTCCTGGATAATTTGGTGTGTCTCTGTAAAGGTTTTCTTGAATGTAGACGCGTTGCTCCCCTAACTCTCCCATCTCGAAATTGACAAACTGTGCGACGCAACGTTCTACTCAGTACAGCACTGAACAATACCTAACAGACATACAACAATGCATCTTCCGGCAGTTACACATTAAACACAGGCGGTGCAGGGATGCCAACCGCATTTCGCTCCAACTCATCATTGGCGCGAAATTGCGAATGTTCCGGAATTTTTTGAACAGGCCCCGTATCTTCTACCAACTGTATGCCTTCTACTTCATCCACACTCTGATCATTTGCATGCTCAGATGAGATATGACTTAGAATAGAGTGTACGCAGAAATTTATGTAAGAGGGGGCAAGATTCTAAAATTGCCGTTCTTGGTACATTGTTTCTGAAAAACATGTGCTCCAGGAAACTAATTTGTCAGTAAATACGCAAAACGTATCTCATGCGGCTGATGGATATCACATTAGAATTTTTAAGGTAGCTTACTTTGATACATAAAGGTTAGGCACATTTTAATGGTATAGCAAAATTAAATCTTTTTAAGTTATTGATATGAATGTAGACGCTAAATTTTTAATTCAGCGAGTTGAAAGTTCGATTCTAAGATGATAAATTCTAAGTGTCCCATCCACGAATTATGAAGTACAGCTAGAAAGCTAGAAAAGAATTACGAAAGAAGTGTATTCATATTCGAACAGTGTTCGGTTGAAACTGAAAATTAAGGATGTGAAATAGAACAAAGGGCCAGACTATTTAGAAAATCCTGTTGGGTATCAACAAAAATAACCAACAAAAAATGCCTCATTAATCCTCCTCGAAGTGGGGAAATAGGGAACAAATTTTAAAGAAAAAGTTGATGGGAACACACTGTTTGCCTGAAAACTTCGCATTCGATCATGCTAATGGAGTCATTGCGTTATTTTCTAGCTTCAGGCATTTTAATGTTGGCTGACCTAAGGAGTGTTCAACAAAAATTGTTTTGAAAGCTGGGTAAATTGTAGGCTAGGGCCAGTGTTCGACTAGTTGAAGAAGGGAAATCTACCAGAATCACCCTAAAATTTGCCGGTACAATTGACCGTCAACACCTTAGACTGAACCAAGACAGTCCTCATCTCTTCAGTTTGTAACTTCATTGCACAGCAATGTCAGCTCAGTAAGACTACAGAAGTCGTAGCTCTATGGCGAAATGTGGCGCCGTGCTGCACCCCACACAGTTTGAGAAGCACCCAGTTGCTGGAGAGAAGTACACACCTACATTACGGCACGGCCGTGTTGTTCAGAGACTTCTGTAGCTGCTGCGGTGTGTAAAAATTTATATAGGAACAGCAAGCCACCATGGGTCTTCATCCACAGACAAACAGTTAACTACCGTCGTGATTCCGCTGTGCAGCAAAGGGAGGGGCGTCTTTGTGCGGTATTGGGGACAATGACGGGCACGTGTGTAGGAATGGGAAAAGCCGACTGGTTAAACCGATAGCAGTATTTCAGTTCTGAATAAAAGGTATTTTTCGGTGTTTGATCCGTCTTAGTTGTAATAGGCGTCTTTTTTTACTAATAACAGAGTAATATGGAAGAGGAAGCCACCTTGTACAATTTTGCACAGAGCATAATTTATTCATCGTTGACACTTGGTTTGAGAACCCTAAAAGAAAGTTGTATACGCGGAAGAGACATGGAGACACGGGAAGGTTTCAGACCGATTATATAATTGTTAGACAGAGATGTAGGAACCAGATTTTAAATTGTAAAACATTTCCAGGGATAGATGTGGACTCCAACCACAATTAATTGGTTATGAACTGTAGTTTGAAACTGGAGAAATTGCAAAAAAGTCGGAAATTAGGGAGATGGAACCTGGATAAGTTGAAAGGACCAGAGTCGTTGAGAGAATCAGAGGGAACGTTAGGCAAAGGTTGACTAGAACAGGGGAAAGGAATATAGTAGGACGAATGGATAGCTTTAAGAGATGAAATAGTGAAGGCAAAAGAGGATTAAATAGGTAAAAAGACAAGGCCTTCGATAACAAGAGATATTGAATTTAATTTATGAAAGAAGAAAATTTAGAAATACAGCAAATGAAGCAGGCAAAAGTGAATACAAAAGTTTGAAAGGTGAGATTGACAGGAAGTGCGAAATTGATAAGCAGGAATGGCTAGAGGACAAATGGGTTATTCCATGTCCAAAGAAAGCAGTTTCTGACAGGTGTGAAAATTACTGAACTATCACATTAATAAGTCATGGTTGCAAAATACTAACACGAATTCTGTACAGAAGAATGCAAAAGCTGACAGAAGCAGGCCTCAGGGAAGATCAGTTCTGATTCCGGAGAAATGTATTAACACACTAGGTGGTACTGACCCTATGACTTATCTTAGAACATGGGTTAAGGAAAGGCAAACCTACATTTATAGCAGTTGTAGACTTAGAGAAAGTTTTTCACAGTGTTGACTGGAATATTCTCTTTGAAATTCTGAAGGTAGCAGGGCTAAAATACTGGGAGCGAAAGGCTATTTACAACTTGTACAAAAACCAAACGACAGTTACAAGAGTTGAGGGGAATGAAAGGGGGACAGTGGTTGAAAAGGGAGTGAGACAGGGTTGTAGCCTATCCCTGATGTTATTCAGTATGTACATTGAACAAGCAGTAAAGAAAACCAAAGAGAAATTTGGCGTAGGCATTAAAGTTCAGGGAGAAGAAATAAAAACCTTGAGGTTTGCCGATGATATGACAGCAAAGAACTTGGAAAATCAGTTGAACGGAATGGACTGTCTCTTGAAAGGAGGATATTTATGATGAATATCAACAAAAGCGAAACAAGGATAATGGAATAAAGTCGAATTAAACCAGGTGATGCTAAGGGAATCAGGTTAGGAAACGAGACACTTAAATTAGTAGATGGCCGAAGTAGGGGGGATATAAAATGTAGACTGACAATGGCAAGGAAAGGATTTCTGAAGTAGAGAAATTTGTTAACAACGAATATAGATTTAAGTGTTAGAAAGTCTTTTCGGAAGGTATTTGTCTGGAGTGTAGCCATGTATGGAAGTGAAATATGGACGATAACAATTTAGATGAAAAGAGAATAGAAGCTTTCGAAATGTGGTGCTACAGAGGAATGCTGAAGATGAAGATGGGTCGATCACGCAAGTAATGAGAAAGTAATGAAGAGAACTGGGGAGAAAAGAAATTTTTGCCACAAGAAGGGATCGGTTGGTAGGACAGATTCTGAGATATCAAGGGATCGCGAATTTAGTATGGGAGGGAAGTGTGAGAGTTAAAAATCGTGGAGGGAGACCAAGATACGGATACAGTAAGTAGATTCAGAATGATGTAAGTTGTAGTCATTATTCTGAGATGAAAAGGCTCGCACAGGCTAGGGTGGCACGGGGAATTGCATTAAACCAGTCTTCAGACAGAAAACCACAACACAATAACAGCACTGACTATTCGTAATGCCCAAATAGTGGTATGATACCTAATTACAATATGATTCCTGAGCAGAGTCTCAAACAATTGGAATCAATAGGAGAATACTGGTGTTTTTATGTAATATTCAACCACTTATTACTTTTCGAGAAAAGCAGCCAATGGTGTTCGGACGAAGTTTTCAAAACAAAATTAATTTAATGTTTCGATTAATTATTGATTTAATATTTCGATTCTGTGTATACTGAAACTGCCGGCCGGAGTGGCCGAGCGGTTCTAGGCGCTACAGTCTGGAACCGCGCGACCGCTAAGGTCGCAGGTTCGAATCCTGCCTCGGGCATGGATGTCCTTAGGTTGGTTAGGTGTAAGTAGTTCTAAGTTCTAGGGGACTGATGACCTCAGAAGTTAAGTCCCATAGTGCTCAGAGCCATTTGAACCATTTTTATACTGAAACAAAGTGGCAACTTTTTCAATCTTTGTTCGATTTCTCGGTTTATGACAGGAAATAATGGGAATAAAAAACCGGAAGGCTAAAACCGTGTGAAAAAAACTGTCTGCCTGAGTACTATAATACAACAAATTAAGTGCAAATAATTTAGTTTCACCTTTCCAACTCGCACCATGTTTTCCATTCAATGGTACACTTCTGGAAATTGAAATAAGAACACCGTGAATTCATTGTCCCAGGAAGGGGAAACTTTATTCACACATTCCTGGGGTCAGATACATCACATGATCACACTGACAGAACCACAGGCACATAGACACAGGCAACAGAGCATGCACAATGTCGGCACTAGTACAGTGTATATCCACCTTTCGCAGCAATGCAGGCTGCTATTCTCCCATGGAGACGATCGTAGAGATGCTGGATGTAGTCCTGTGGAACGGCTTGCCATGCCATTTCCACCTGGCGCCTCAGTTGGACCAGCGTTCGTGCTGGACGTGCAGACCGCGTGAGACGACGCTTCATCCAGTCCCAAACATGCTCAATGGGGGACAGATCCGGAGATCTTGCTGGCCAGGGTAGTTGACTTACACCTTCTAGAGCACGTTGGGTGGCACGGGATACATGCGGACGTGCATTGTCCTGTTGGAACAGCAAGTTCCCTTGCCGGTCTAGGAATGGTAGAACGATGGGTTCGATGACGGCTTGGATGTACCGTGCACTATTCAGTGTCCCCTCGACGATCACCAGTGGTGTACGGCCAGTGTAGGAGATCGCTCCCCACACCATGATGCCGGGTGTTGGCCCTGTGTGCCTCGGTCGTATGCAGTCCTGATTGTGGCGCTCACCTGCACGGCGCCAAACACGCATACGACTATCATTGGCACCAAGGCAGAAGCGACTCTCATCGCTGAAGACGACACGTCTCCATTCGTCCCTCCATTCACGCCTGTCGCGACACCACTGGAGGCGGGCTGCACGATGTTGGGGCGTGAGCGGAAGACGGCCTAACGGTGTGCGGGACCGTAGCCCAGCTTCATGGAGACGGTTGCGAATGGTCCTCGCCGATACCCCAGGAGCAACAGTGTCCCTAATTTGCTGGGAAGTGGCGGTGCGGTCCCCTACGGCACTGCGTAGGATCCTACGGTCTTGGCGTGCATCCGTGCGTCGCTGCGGTCCGGTCTCTGGTCGACGGGCACGTGCACCTTCCGCCGACCACTGGCGACAACATCGATGTACTGTGGAGACCTCACGCCCCACGTGTTGAGCAATTCGGCGGTACGTCCACCCGGCCTCCCGCATGCCCACTATACGCCCTCGCTCAAAGTCCGTCAACTGCACATACGGTTCACGTCCACGCTGTCGCGGCATGCTACCAGTGTTAAAGACTGCGATGGAGCTCCGTATGCCACGGCAAACTGGCTGACACTGACGGCGGCGGTGCACAAATGCTGCGCAGCTAGCGCCATTCGACGGCCAACACCGCGGTTCCTGGTGTGTCCGCTGTGCCGTGCGTGTGATCATTGCTTGTACAGCCCTCTCGCAGTGTCCGGAGCAAGTATGGTGGGTCTGACACACCGGTGTCAATGTGTTCTTTTTTCCATTTCCAGGAGTGTATATTGATTTGGCTTATCAATAAATCGAGAGCATCTTTTTTCAAGTACTTGGAACCAATACTTTTTAAAATGAGCTTGTCCTTTTGTACTTGTGTCCTGTGACGTTGTGGTAGCAGTTTATTATTACGATGGGCACTTTCCTTGTCACGTAGTAATTTTATACGAAGTCTAATGATTTGCACGTTTTTATATTTCACACGATTTTCCAAGACGGGAATAATTTCACGTAATCTAAGCATTACATCTTAAAAAGATGTCTGTGTTGCAGATTTCTTTGTTAGTGATTTTAAATATGTCTCTCGTGTAGGAACACTTGTGGTAGCTGTTTCTTCTGTGTCAGGAGAGAGTTTTATTGTTTTTGCAGTAACACTTTCACGTTTGTATGGCAATTTTCTCTTCATCGTCACTAGTTGTGGCTTATTCGGCACGTCCAAGTACGTAGGAACTGCATTCCATACCAATGTCTTCTTTCTGCGCTCATGAACGGGTTTGACTCGAAATGTAACGCACAAAACTTTACGTTATTGTGCAAATAAAGGACATCTTTTTGCAGCAGGTCCTGTCTTCTATTATTTATTAATCATTTCTTGCTCCTAAAAAAGAAAAACAAATTCAGTAATTCAATACAGTTTAGAAAAGATCGCAAATAAAGAGCACTCTCAGGGTCCTTAGGAAATCTGAAGAATGACAAATGTGATGTCTTCTTCCTATTATTACTGCAATTGATTGCGCTACATACGCTGCCTTTCCTAAAAACCTTGTTAAAAATGAATATAAACGATAGTTTACATTTACTGAATACCGTATTCACCAGAGTAGCTTCTCCACCGCTTGGGGCGCTGTTGTCGCGGTATATAACAAAAATCAGCATGAGTGTCGCGACTGTTTATATTAGACTGTGGTACAGTAGTGGAAATCAGTGTGAAGGCATGGATATTAACATTGTCAGTTGGAATAGTTATGCACAGTGCATATGGAATAGTATGAAATCCAACACCGATAAATACAGTCAAAAGGTATCGCATTTGATTTTGGCTACAGCACATAAGAAAACATCAATGATTCAGGTGATAGGCTGTGGAACTGGGTATAAAGGCAATTTGCTCTGTGCGATGTTAGTATATGTGTACATGCCTTTACTGCAGATAGGATATGACACCAATAGTGACAGTGCGTGTTGTGTACATAAACTACAACTTGGGAATGCCACGTGGATAAAAGTTATCGTGTGATGAAAAAGCAAAAAATCGGTACGTACAAGGAAATAGGACACTCTGTTGTTGTTGTTGTGGTCTTCAGTCCTGAGACTGGTTTGATGCAGCTCTCCACGCTACTCTATCCTGTGCAAGCTTTTTCATCTCCCAGTATGTACTGCAGCCTACATCCTTCTGAATCTGCTTAGTGTATTCATCTCTTGGTCTCCCTCGACGATTTTTACCCTCCACGCTGCCCTCCAATAGTAAATTTGTGATCCCTTGATGCCTTAGAACATGTCCTACCAACCGATCCCTTCTTCTAGTCAAGTTGTGCCACAAACTCCTCCCCAATCCTATTCAGTACCTCCTCATTAGTTATGTGATCTACCCATCTAATCTTCAGCATTCTTCTGTAGCACCACATTTAGGACACTCTAGTGGTGAAATTACCAAGAAGTTGAACTGTTGAAATACAGTGACTGATAATTTCTTTAGACTGGGCGCACAGTATGGACAGAAGAGAAAATATGGGCAAAGTAGAAAATTATCTGAGGTATAGAAGGAGTTGTTTCTGCGCTAAACACGAGCCAGAAACTGTTATTCGTCTCATCAGTTACCAGTAACTGCCAGGTGTCTGCGACAAATTTTGTCTGATGACAAACATGTTGCATTCAAGAAACGACTGCAGACACCCATTCTTATAACCAAACATGCAGGCTAGACGCTGCAAAACAAATGTCATGGACTTGAGAAGGAGATAAAGTGATCTTCTGTGACGAGAAGAAGTTTAATTTAGATGGTCGCTATGGATTTAAGTGTGATTGGCATGATCTGAGAACAGAGGTGCAGGTAAGAATGAGCATAAATGTTGATGAAGAAAGTGTTGTGATTTGGGCATCTTCTGCAGTAAAGATAAGTCATGCACTGCTTGTCTAAACGCTAGAATGAACTCTTAACATATATAATGAGATGCTAAAGACAGAACTGACTACAATGTTTGAAGACCTAGGGGACGAAAGTATAATCCATCTGTGTGAGTTTGTGCTACAACCAAAAAGTGATTTGAAGATAAAGATGTCGATGTCTTGGCCTGGCCTGCAGGTAGCCCGGATTTTGAACCCAGTGTTTTACACTGCCTTCTGCAGTGTTTACTGCCTTTGGGGAAGACCTGCAGGGCGTGGTTATCGTAATGGAAGGCAGTGCGAGGCAGTATGTTGGCTGAAAAGAGCGCCACGAGAAGAGTGGCCGACAGTTTCACTGCAGGAACTACTAACCCTAGCAAAATCAATGTCGAGGAGAATTTTTGAGGTCATTAGGAGGAACGGAGGTTGAAAAAAGTATTAACAGTACAATAACTCGACAGAACAGTGAAGGCCTTTATACTAATTTCCATCCAGGAAATGCAAACGCCTTATTTTGTTACTGGTGTTATGAAAGAAACTATGTAATTCCCTCATGATTTTCTATGTCTTATATGTATCTGCTACTTTCATTATAAATTCGATACATGTATGCTTCAGACATTGTACTATTGCTTTCGTGGAATCCTGCTTTTAAACAGGTTTCCACTACTGTATTACATAATTAACATGACTACACAGGAGAAAATAATTGTGTCACGCAGCGAAGCAGGGAGACATGTGCGTATAAAGAATTATGATTTACGTCTAATTATTATCCACAGTGTATTACACATTCCAGTTTTAACAATGAAGGGGATTTTCGTGAAGTCATTTATGCTAACAACAGTAACTGGCTTCCAAATCAAACTCTGTCTCCATCCGAACAGGCTTCGGAAGGCCCAACGGTACCGACTGACCGCCGTGTCATCTTCAGCGGATACGCATCACTGGATGCGAATATGGAGGGGCATGTGGTCAACACAGCGCTCTGTCTGCCGTTGCCAACTTTTGAGACCGGAGCTGCTACTTATTAATCAAGTAGCTCCTCAACTGGTCTCACAAAGGCTTGCAAGTCAGTAACGGCAAACCGTACATCTACATCCATACTTTGCAAATCACTGTGAAGTGCAGGGCAGAGAGCATGTACCCGTTATTAGGGCTTTTTCCCGTTCCATTCACGTATGGAGCACTGGAAGAATGATTGTTTAAATGCCTCCGTGTCCGCCCCTGGTAGCTGACTGGTCAGCGCGACAAAATGTCAGGCTTAAGGACCCGGGTTCGATTCCCAACAGGGTCGGAAATTTTTCTCCACTCAGGGGCTGGGTGTTGTGTTGTCCTAATCATCATCATTTCATCCCCATCGACGCGCAAGTCACCGAAGTGGCGTCAAATCGAAAGACTTGCACCCGGCGAACGGCCTACCCGACGGGAGGCCCTAGTCACACGACACTTACATTTAATGCATCCGTGCATCCTGTAACAAATCTAATACTGTTTTCCCAATCCCTGTGGGAGTGATACGTACGGGGTTGTAGTATATTCGCAGTGTCACCATTCGAACCCAGTTCCTGAAGCTATGCACGTAGTCTATCTTATTTATTTATGTCTGCCTTTAACAATCCGCCAGATCATTTCTTTCGACATCTCTGTGACACTCCCTCACAGGTTAGACAAACCTGTGACATTCGTACCATCCTTCTCTGTATCTACATCTACATCTACATCCATACTCCGCAAGCCACCTGACGGTGTGTGGCGGAAGGTACCTTGAGTACCTCTATCGGTTCTCCCTTCTATTCCAGTCTCGTATTGTTCGTGGAAAGAAGGATTGTCTGTATGCCTCTGTGTGGGCTCTAATCTCTCTGATTTTATCCTCATGGTCTCTTCGCGAGATATACGTAGGAGGGAGCAATATACTGCTTGACTCTTCGGTGAAGGTATGTTCTCGAAACTTTAACAAAAGCCCGTACCGAGCTACTGAGCGTCTCTCCTGCAGTCTTCCACTGGAGTTTATCTATCATCTCCGTAACGCTTTCGCGATTACTAAATGATCCTGTAAGGAAGCGCGCTGCTCTCTGTTGGATCTTCTCTATCTCTTCTATCAACCCTATCTGGTATGGATCCCACACTGCTGAGCAGTATTCAAGCAGTGGGCGAACAAGCTTACTGTAACCTACTTCCTTTGTTTTCGGATTGCATTTCCTTAGGATTCTTCCAATGAATCTCAGTCTGGCATCTGCTTCACCGACGATCAACTTAATATGATCATTGCATTTTAAATCACTCCTAATGCGTACTCCCAGATAATTTATGGTATTAACTGCTTCCAGTTGCTGACCTGCTATTTTGTAGCTAAATGATAAAGGATCTATCTTTCTGTGTATTCGCAACACATTACACTTGTCTACATTGAGATTCAATCGCCATTCCCTGCACCATGCGTCAATTCGCTGCAGATCGTCCTGCATATATGTTCAATATCCCCTGTCAGTCCTGCTCGTATACGATACGGGTCCCACACAGTCGAGCAATAGTCCAGGACTGGTTGCATAAGTGGTTTGTAACAAATTTCCTTTGTAGACTGACTGCATTTCTCCGGAATCCTACCAACAAACCGAAGTCTGCTACCTGGTGTATCCACGACGGAGCCTGTGCCATCACTTTATTTCATGTCCCTACAATGTGTTACACCCATGTACTTGTGTGAGTTTGTCAATATCAGTTTTGACTACTATAGTCATAGGATACTACACTTTCAGTTTTGTGAAGTGTAAAATTTGCGTTTCTGGACATTTAAAGCAAGTTGCCAATATTTGAACCACATTGAAATCTTGTCAAGTTCTAGCTGAATATTTGTGCAATTCCCTCAGACTGTACTTCATTACAATAACGGCATTATCTGCAAAAACTGTGAGGTTGCTATTATTATCGCCTGCAAACTCATTACTATACTGTATGAACCGGCAAGTGACGCAACACTCTTCCTTGTGGTACACCTAACGTTACCTCTACAACTGTCGACGACTCTCCATGCAAGATAACTTTGTGCGTCCTCTCTACCAAGAAATCCTCAATCCAGTCATAAACTTCGCTCGATACCCCATACGATAGTACTTTTGATAGAAAGCGTAGGTGTGGAACTGAGTCAAATGCTTTTCCGAAACACATTAATATGGTACCTACCCTACTGCCTTGATCCAAGGCTTTCAGTATATCATGTAAGAAAATCGCAAGTTGTGTTCCATATGTTCGATGTTTTCTAAATCCGTGCTTGTTGGCTTGGAGGATGTCATTCGAGATAGCTCATTATGTTTTTGCTCAGAATATGTTCTAATACTCTACAAAAAATTGATGTCACGGATTTTGGATGGTAGTTCTGTGTTTCAGTTCCGCTACTCTCCTTGTAGGCAGGTGAGACCTGTGCCTGCTTCCGTTACTGGGCACTCATTCTAGTTAACACAGGGGCTAGCTCAGCTGCAAATTGAGTATAGAATCTGATAGGGATTCCATCTGGCCCTGGGGCTTTGTTCACTTTTAACAGTTTCGGCCGTTTCTCAAAGACACTGACACTAACGTCTACTCCACTCATCTTTTCGGTGGCACGAGAATTAAATTGAGGCAATACTCCTAAGTTTTCCTTTGTAAAGGAATATGTGAAAACAGAGTTAACCATTTCTGCTTTTATTTTGCTGTCCACAACTTCAGCTGCTGTTTCGTCCAAGTTTCTGGACACTAACTTGGTGCCGCTAAAAGCCTTTATATACAGCCAGAACTCTTTTGGGTTTTGTGAAAGATAGTTCTACAGTATTCTGCTATGGCAGTCACTGAAGGCTTCACACACTGCTGGCTTGACAGCTAAACCTACCTATTATGCAGTAGCCTCTCTTTATTTACAAGTTTCTTTACACTGACTGTACACCAAGGAGGGTCCCTCCCATCGAGGACTTTTCTGTTAGGTACATATCAAGCTGCCCGTTGAAATATGACACTATTGCTTCTTTGCCTATTTTACTGAACGTATAGGTCTTACTACTTCTTTTAGCTATTCTTTGCACTTTGATATTCGTTGTTGCTGTTAGTGCCTCGTAGGCGCTGATGCCAGTTTCGATGTGGATATCCTCAAAGAGGTCGGGTCTAATAATTGTTGTTCGATGAAAGCAGTAGCGTGAACTTTCCTTAGAAATAGTCTGCGAGAGGAACAAGTGCGTTGGTACGGGCAGGTAAGAACGAACGAAGCGTAAAATCAGTGAAATGTCGTATCTTGCGGGTGCAGATAGGCTACGACTGTGAAGCAGGAAGAGCTCTGACAGAGATAGGCCGCGCTGCGACAGGTGTGTCGTGGCGCAATCTGCAGGAAGGCGAGCCAGCACAATTGTAGCGCAGCGTTTTGTTAATTGTTGAGTTTGAAATTTGAAACTGTCAAACGGGAGTATGCGATCTGTTTGAAGTACACTCTTTTACTCATATATATATATATATATATATATATATACCAAATATATACCATATATATATACCATATATATATATACCAAATGCGATAATTATATATATATATATATATATATATATATATATATATATATATATAATGATCGCATTTGGTAAAGACACATATCAAAAAATGTTTTGCATCACCGCGGTTACCTGAACTCCTGAAGATAGACGTTGATTGAGATATTGTATCACAGACAAAGTCCCTTTGACTGTTCAGAGATGCCACTAAATCCGCCCAGAGATGTAAACAACCATGCGTGAGCACCGCCTATTAGACAGAGGGGGTCCGACAGCCGATCAGTTCCAGTCATTCCACCGGTAAGCAGGTATACGGCTCGAGTTGTCTGTGGTTCAACCATGCCTATACGGTCAATACCGCAGTTCGATCGCGTCCGCATTGTTACTTTGTGCCAGGAAGGTCACTCAACAAGATAAGTGTCCAGGCGTCTTGGAGTGAACCAAAGCGATGTTGTTTGGACATGGAGGAGATATAGTGAGACAGGAACTGCCGATGACATGCCTCGCTCAGGTCGCCCAAGGGCAGTGGTTGACCGCTACCTACGGATTATGGCTCGGAGGAAACCTGACAGCAACGCCACCACGTTAAATAATGCTTTTCGTTCAGCCACAGGACGTCGTGTTACGACTCAAACTGTGCGCAATAGGCTGCACGATGCGCAACTTCACTCCCGAAGTCCATCTTTGCAACCACGACACCATGCAGCACGGCACAGATGGGCCCAACAACATGACGAATGGACTGCTGAGGGCTGGCATCACGTTCTCTTCACCGATGAGTGTCGCATATGCCATCGACCAGAAAATCGTCGGAACGTGTTTGGATGCAGCCCGGTCAGGCTGAACGCCTTAGTCACACTGTCCAGCGAGTGCAGCAAGGCGAAGGTTCCCTGCTGTTTTGGGGTGGCATTATGTGGGGCCGACGTACGCCGCTAGTGGTCATGGAAGGCGCCGTAACGGCTGTACGATACGCGAATGCCATCCTCCGACCGATAGTGCAACCATATCGGCAGCATATTGACGAGGCATTCGTCTTCATGGACGGCAATTCGCGCGCCCATCGCTCGACTAGAGTGGCCAGCATGTTCTCCAGACATGAACCTTATCGAACGTGCCTGGGAAAAGAAATAATAAATTAAGCTATCATATCTGGAGCGGCAGCTTTACTACATGAACAGTGAAAATATTGTAAGCGGCAAACTTTCTTTCTTTTCATCATATTTAGGGGGGGGGGGGGGAGGGAGGTGCCAGCGAGAAAAAGTTTCGTAAATGTTTGTAATTTTGTGTGATGTTTGCTGAAAGTCGATAAGTTCTCTCATTCTCGAACAGTGGATGAGTAAACTCTGAGTAATTTGCGCATCATGAGTTATGCTACCGCAAGACAATGACATTTCATAAATAACGTACACTATTTCTTTTTATTGATATGTTTATTTTTGTTCAGTATCTCTTTACAGTCCTTCAGTATAGTCTCTCTGCTTCTCTGTGAGTGAATCCGGACGTCTCGGAAGCTCTATTATTCCATACATCACACCAATTCTATTCATCTGTCGAATGGCTCGGGTAACGGCGGTAGGAAGCTCTTTCAGAGAAGGATAACGACATCCACGCATAGGTTTTTCCAACTTCGGGAACAAGACGACGTCCGGTGGACTCGTGTCCGAGCTGTAGGGAGGATGCGGCGATACTTCCCATCCGTATTCGCACGGTTTTTGGGTTGCAACATTGCCGTGGAGAATGGGTGGCCCAGCCTCGAGCATCTGACGTCGGGTTTTGCGCATTTTTCTGCGTAGGTTTTGGATGAAGTGACGATAATACAGGGTTATTACAAATTATGGAAGCGATTTCACAGCTCTACAATAACTTTATTATTTGAGATATTTTCACAATGCTTTGCACACACATACAAAAACTCAAAAAGTTTTTTTAGGCATTCACAAATGTTCGATATGTGCTCCTTTAGTGCTTCGGCAGACATCAAGCCGATGATCAAGTTTCTCCCACACTCGGCGCAGCATGTCCCCATCAATGAGCTCGAAAGCATCGTTGATGCGAGCTCGCAGTTCTGGCACGTTTCTTGGTAGATGAGGTTTAAACACTGAATTTTTCACATAACCCCACAGAAAGAAATCGCATGGGGTTAAGTCGGGAGAGCGTGGAGGCCATGACATGAATTGCTGATCATGATCTCCACCATGACCGATCCATCGGTTTTCCAATCTCCTGTTTAAGAAATGCCGTAACATTTTCCAAACCGTCGGCTGTGGTACGTTTAGCTCCCTGCTTGCTTTATTCGTCGACTTCCGCGGGCTACGCGTGAAACTTGCCCGCACGCGTTCAACCGTTTCTTCGCTCACTGCAGGCCGACCCGTTGATTTCCCCTTACAGAGGCATCCAGAAGCTTTAAAGTGCGCATACCATCGCCGAATGGAGTTAGCAGTTGGTGGATCTTTGTTGAACTTCGTCCTGAAGTGTCGTTGCACTGTTATGACTGACTGATGTGAGTGCATTTCAAGCACGACATACGCTTTCTCGGCTCCTGTCGCCATTTTGTCTCACTGCGCTGTGAGCGCTCTGACAGCAGAAACCTGAAGTGCGGCTTCAGCCGAACAAAACTTTATGAGTTTTTCTACGTATCTGTAGTGTGTCGTGACCATATGTCAATGAATGGAGCTACAGTGAATTTATGAAATCGCTTCAATCATTTGTAATAGCCCTGTACACTTCTGT
Organism: Schistocerca cancellata; assembly: GCF_023864275.1. Lineage (NCBI taxonomy): Eukaryota > Metazoa > Arthropoda > Insecta > Orthoptera > Acrididae > Schistocerca > Schistocerca cancellata. The sequence goes on along the minus strand of NC_064633.1, from coordinate 574,042,752 downwards.
GACACCTGTTTCACATGGGACTCAATGTGTCATGACGATTTCTTGTTGATCATAAGCAAAAATCATCATTTTCTTGAGCTCTGATTGAGTGCGTCGAAATTTTTTTGGACTTGGAGAATCTGAAGCTCTCCATTCATTGGACTGTGATTTCAACTCCAGTTCAAAGACTCTAATACACGTTTCATCAATAGTGACAATTCGGCACAAGAATCCTTGACCTTCACGGTCGAATCGTTGTTTGAGCAAGGTTGCCATTTGCAGGCGGGACCCATCTCGCAGAAATTTTCCTCTTCTTCAAATCATTTGTCAGAATACGGAATACTGATGTTGGGGGAATTCCCGTGGCTTGAGAGAGTTCCTCACAAGCCGTACTGCCATCTTCTTCAAGAGAATCTGCCACAAATTTCACACTTCTTCATCTGTTGACGTTTTTGGCCTTCTGGGTCGTGGATTATCGTTTATGCTCATACGAGCACCATGAAAACAGTTAACCTAACGTGAAACTGTACTACGGTCCGCTGTAAAATCACCACAAACTTCGATTAACGCATCTTGGATTTCTGTTGGGTTTTTGCTGCGTAAAGTTTCGATCTTGATGTACGACCTCTGATCTCCAACAGTCACAGCACCCTGCAGAGTCCATTTCTAGCTCTCACCAATTTTATGTTGGAGTACACAGCGAAAAAAACTAAAGCACATGCTACTTCTTCAAGCTCCAAATACATCTGACGTAATTATTGCATCAAATAACCCACAGTAAAACCAACCTGCGCATTATTTATTAAATGTCCCTCGTAACTGTAATATTTGACTTGTGTTAAACTGGTAATATAAGACACCCTTTAAATTTTTAAATTCGGCCAACACCATACGAAATATTGAAAATCAACCTTTTGTTGCCCCTGGAAGCCGTTAGTTAGGCAATCTGCACGGGACCGTGCCCCGGGGTAACTGTTTATCAATATACGCAAAATAATGGAAATACAGTCACTTACCTATAGCAGATCGATGCGTGGAGCACAATAACACACAACAGAAAAGAGCATTCACAGTAACTTTATAGCACTAGTCCGTTTTCTAGCAATAGAACACACATTCACACAGCCATCCAAACGCACCCTCCCGTGGCTACGGTAAGACTTATGCTTACCATGGGAGGGTGCGTTTGGGTGGTTCTGAGCTTGTGCGTGTGAATATGTCTACTACTGCAAGAAAAAGAACTAGTGCTCGACAGCTGATGGGAATTCAGTTTTTTTATATGTTATTGTGCTCCACGTGTCGATCTCTATAGGTGAATGGTTGGCTTTCCCTTATTTTACACATTGTTCCATCCAGGGATTTCCATTAGCGTTTGTTAATATAGATGCTTCCAATGATGAGTCAGTAGGACCTAAACCAGGTAACTGTAATCTATCTACCAAATGTGATCAAATCATTTTTGAATAAAAAGTTGTGTTCCGCATCGATTTGTGTACAAGTCGACACTGATTTTGTTGTGTAACCATCATTGCACGTGTTAGCTATTATTTTTTTCTTTTTAAAATTTGCTATCCAACATTGGATGTACAAGAAGCGTAAAGAGGCTAAATAGCGTACAAAATGGGAAACAAACTACTGAACGTAAAAACGAAAATTCCGTTCAACCTAAAATATTAGCTGAACATTTCTCTACAGATGAAAATGCAAATGGCTATCACATTTCCATACTACGAAACACCTTCCCACTCTAAACGCGACATCGGATGAATCGAGCTTATCCTTCCCTCGCTCCGACACAGTTTTCTTAAATGTAAGCAGAAATATTACGATGAAGTGCGTAGAGCGTGACACATTTTTAAGTCATTGTATCATTGATTACATTTTATTGCACGAACTGTGCTCGTCGATGCCTTCTTGGTTATCGTCGATATTCCCTAATTCAGCACGATACTGGAAACAACAGGCTACTCTTTTGGCAGGTCAGACTCATCTGCACGTCTATGCCCAGTACGTGCCTACAAACCGCCTACTGCATGGCACTTTAAATAAATTTTACAACTCTCTGTAAGTGGCTCCATGTTTATATGGCGGATCTAATTCGTTCAGAGGCGTTCAGTTTTCGTTTATCTCTACTGTAATTAAGTGTTAAGTAAGCCACTTATTATTAGTTGTACGTCCGATGACATAAAATACAAGTTTGCATAATAACGGTGGTTTTTGGTCTTTACCTTACTCAGGCCACAGAAAACTGTGTCTATATTACCAGTGATTGTGTTCGCATCCGTAGGTGAGTGGTCAGTGCGACTGACTTGCATGCGTACGACCCAGGCTGACAGTTTATGTAAGCGCGTTTACGTACTACCAATAGTTGTACGGGCACTATTGTTGAATAGTAGAATAAAAAAAAAATCTGCGTGCGCAAGTTGAGTTCACTTCGCAAATTTTTCTTAAAAACTTCGCGAGCAAAACGTAACTAGTGTTTTGTACTAATATGTAATTCAATTATCAATATCTTTAGTATAGTCGTTACAGGGAGTGTTATAATGGTGACAGAACACATAAATCACAAGTTTAGACTGCACCTAGTCCCTGTTATGCCTAGCGGATCAGCTACGTAATCGCTTTACGCAGTTTTCTCATTGCCTTGTCCACGCTACCACAACTGTCACATTCGCTCTGCACTGTCCTTTGTAGGCTTTCTGGATTCCTTTCGACGCGACCTTCCCTCTGACTCGCGTTTTCTATAATTCCGAGCATGTTTTCGAATCACATGAGACGAGATCTTTCATTATTTTGTAATTATGAGTTTAACACCGATTTTGACTTATAATTCCAGCGAGTAATGTTACTGTCTTACTTCGGGCCCTATGGTTAGTATGAACCGTGGCGGGCGAGTTTAAGCTTGTTCTGCGCGCCCACGTCACGCTCTGCTGCGAATGTCGTGGCCAATGGGAGTATGAAACGTGATCGTACCGAGTTGTTTAGTGAATTTTTATTCCATTTGTTGCGACTTGCCATCACTGATGGTGGTGACAAGCGACAAATTCTGTATAAGCAAGCGAGAGACATAATTTGCAGGATACATGCTTTCTTCGAGCGATACAGGTAAGGTGAACTCTAGACTGCGGCTTATTGGTAGAATCCTGAAGCGATGCAGTCCTTCAACAAAGGAAATAGCTTACAATACATTAGTTCTCCCAGTCTTAGAGTATTGTTCGTCTGTATGGGACCCTTACCAGTTGGGTCTAATTCAAGAGATTGAGAAGGTCCAAAGAAGAGCGGCAAGATTAGTGACTGGTACATTTAGCCATCGCGAGAGCGTTACAAATCTCATAGAAAGTTTGAAGTGGGACACACTTGCAGATGCGCTAAACAGAAAGGGCTGCTCACTAAATTCCGAAATCCAATCTTCACCGAGGATGTAGAGCATATACACTCCTGGAAATGGAAAAAAGAACACATTGACACCGGTGTGTCAGACCCACCATACTTGCTCCGGACACTGCTGTACAAGCAATGATCACACGCACGGCACAGCGGACACACCAGGAACCGCGGTGTTGGCCGTCGAATGGCGCTAGCTGCGCAGCATTTGTGCACCGCCGCCGTCAGTGTCAGCCAGTTTGCCGTGGCATACGGAGCTCCATCGCAGTCTTTAACACTGGTAGCATGCCGCGACAGCGTGGACGTCAACCGTATGTGCAGTTGACGGACTTTGAGCGAGGGCGTATAGTGGGCATGCGGGAGGCCGGGTGGACGTACCGCCGAATTGCTCAACACGTGGGGCGTGAGGTCTCCACAGTACATCGATGTTGTCGCCAGTGGTCGGCGGAAGGTGCACGTGCCCGTCGACCTGGGACCGGACCGCAGCGACGCACGGATGCACGCCAAGACCGTAGGATCCTACGCAGTGCCGTAGGGGACCGCACCGCCACTTCCCAGCAAATTAGGGACACTGTTGCTCCTGGGGTATCGGCGAGGACCATTCGCAACCGTCTCCATGAAGCTGGGCTACGGTCCCGCACACCGTTAGGCCGTCTTCCGCTCACGCCCCAACATCGTGCAGCCCGCCTCCAGTGGTGTCGCGACAGGCGTGAATGGAGGGACGAATGGAGACGTGTCGTCTTCAGCGATGAGAGTCGCTTCTGCCTTGGTGCCAATGATGGTCGTATGCGTGTTTGGCGCCGTGCAGGTGAGCGCCACAATCAGGACTGCATACGACCGAGGCACACAGGGCCAACACCCGGCACCATGGTGTGGGGAGCGATCTCCTACACTGGCCGTACACCACTGGTGATCGTCGAGGGGACACTGAATAGTGCACGGTACATCCAAACCGTCATCGAACCCATCGTTCTACCATTCCTAGACCGGCAAGGGAACTTGCTGTTCCAACAGGACAATGCACGTCCGCATGTATCCCGTGCCACCCAACGTGCTCTAGAAGGTGGAAGTCAACTACCCTGGCCAGCAAGATCTCCGGATCTGTCCCCCATTGAGCATGTTTGGGACTGGATGAAGCGTCGTCTCACGCGGTCTGCACGTCCAGCACGAACGCTGGTTCAACTGAGGCGCCAGGTGGAAATGGCATGGCAAGCCGTTCCACAGGACTACATCCAGCATCTCTACGATCGTCTCCATGGGAGAATAGCAGCCTGCATTGCTGCGAAAGGTGGATATACACTGTACTAGTGCCGACATTGTGGATGCTCTGTTGCCTGTGTCTATGTGCCTGTGGTTCTGTCAGTGTGATCATGTGATGTATCTGACCCCAGGAATGTGTCAATAAAGTTTCGCCTTCCTGGGACAATGAATTCACGGTGTTCTTATTTCAATTTCCAGGAGTGTATTATTACCAACAACTACCAAATCGTGTAATGATCATCATTCAAGGATAAGGGAAATAAGAGCTCGTACTGAGGCGTTCAGACAGTCGTTTTTCCCTCGAGCGATGCGCGAGTGGAACAGAGGGGGGCGGGGGAGTATGACTTTGGCGCGAAATTGTGCCCTCCGCCACACACCGCTTGGTGGCTAGCGGAGTATATATGTAGATGTAGATAAGCACTTGTATGCGCGTACCGAAACTGTCGTTTGGAACGGGCGTAGTTGCCAGCCGAATATAATAGCACATACAAATGACCGACAATATATATGCTAAAAAAAGGGCTTAAACTATAAATAAGTGTATTCCATACTTTTTTGATGATTTGATGATCAGCGACACCAACGACTACTGTGATGGCCTTGAAGACTATACACCAGTCACAAGGTCGCTGTTGATATAATAATAGTAATTTGATGCAACAAATACTCTCCTCTTGATGTGGAATTTGAACTGCGAAGGCATAAGGCGTTCATTCGCAAGGGGGTCTTGTTAGCTTCATGTGTGAAATGTTTCTTAAAACGGCAGTAAAATACATGATCCTGCAAATATAGCAATATTTTTCACACTTTGTGGTAGCTATCCGTCTTTGTTAGAGTGATGATACATACAATTTCCAAACTTGGAAGGATATTCTGGGATAACAAGGAGAGATTTGTATATTGCTTAACACATTAGGATCATACGCATTCCAGTTGTCTAACTTCTTGCCCTTGGTGATGGAAAAAGGTGGCTAAAACTGACTGACAGAATTCTGATAAATCTTCCACTTTACGGATATAGATATATACTGTATGTACCTGTTTTATTCAACACAATATTTTATTGAATTTAACTGTCATCACAAGTTATATTTAATAAAATGCCATCTTTAGTGGAATTGTTTATTGTTGGTAATTTTTTTACATTAAGGTTGTAATGAACGTGTAAGCTAAGCAGTTGAGCGATTCGAAGAGAATTTTTAATAATTATTTTTTGTTTACTAATTCTATGATAATAATTCCTCGTCAGGTGATTCCGTGATCTGTTTGTCTTTGTTAGAGAGCTGACACCTATACTAACAACTTAACGGTATTGCTTCCCTTAATAGGGTACGACATGCGACAACTGTGCTTGTTTTGCTCAGCGTCAGCTGGTACCTGCAGTGCTGACATCATTACCCGTGACTATTTGTGCAGTTAAACTTCGCGTCTACGGGTAGCCTACCGTTGACAGACAAATGAGTATTAAAGATGGGTACGAAGAGGCTATCTGTGTGAGCACGCACAGCCAACATGAAAATAAAAGGTTTGTTAATAACACTGAAAGAGGGATTTTACCTGAAATCGTACCAATGACTACAGGTGACAGTTTACGTTTTGAATCTAGTGGGTTATTATTGTCAACAAAAATAAAATCTACAGGAAAACTTCTGAATAATTACTTAACGTAGGTATATAGACTTTGTGACTGTTAAGCATACTCATTCTATTTTGGATTAAATTTTAAAAGGAACATAAAATTGGACTGCATTTCGTTGGTAGCCCTATTTTTCAGTCCATGAATACAACAAATAATGTTTCATTTGGCAGTAAAGACTTTTTTGGGCGCTTCACGAGAAAATGTCGAGCAAGATTAAATGTAGTACCTTCTTTATACGTGACAGCCTTCTCTGTTTATCTTTCCTTTGTCCCCTTCGAGCATGCTCTATTTAAGATAACTCAGACGCTGTAAGAGCGTAAAACGTTGCGTGCACGTTACTCCATAGTTCCGCCATCTGTTGATAAAATTGTGAAGTATTACGAAGCTTTATTGTACGAGCGAGGCGAAGCGAGCGTAGCAGCGGCTGAGCGGCGAACTGGGCAACTTCCCTAGGCTTCCGTAGTTCACGAATGAACTACTTCATTTGAACGCTTCACGGCAAAGAGTGAAATGAATGAAGTAGTTCACGGGAATGAACGAGTTCGACCACCTCTAGGAGAAAGTCACTGCATGCTGCTCTGAGTGTCCTTAAGAGGGAAGAGTTGTACGAAGCTTCCGCCGAACGCGCCTCGAAGTGAGGTCGGCGATAAGGCGCCAACCCGCGACGTGGCGACTGCAGCGCTGAGCTGTGAAAACCTGCGGCGGCAGCGGCGCCGCGCTTATCGCACTGCCTGCCTGCACTGGGATTATTTCTGAACTGCTGCACGTGCACTTTCCTGGCCTTCGCGTCCCATTGCTCTGTGCTTCATCGCTTCGTGCGCCTGCACCAGCGCGCTCACTCGCTTTCTGGCCGAGCAGTATTGCCACCCACTCAGTCACCGTAGGCGGCGAAAAGTTTAAGACGCTGGATTCTTTTTTCTTAGAAGCTGCCTTCAAACGCCATCATGGTTGATGGGACATCAGACTCAATCTTCCTTTTTCCTTCTAGCGACAGGATACTCCTGTCACATTTTCGGCTATTGCTGCCTGGAAAATAGAGAAACCGGAGAAGATACTAATCAGTGAAGAATTATCTATGTTATTTAATTTACACTGCATTTGTCTTCTACATCTACACCTACATGGATACTCTGCAAATCACATTTAAGTGCCTGGCAGAGGGTTCATCGAACCACCTTCACAATTCTCTATTATTCCAATCTCGTATAGGGCGCGGAAAGAATGAACACCTACATCTTTCAGTACGAGCTCTGATTTCCCTTATTTTATCGTGGTGATCGTTAAGCCCTATGTAGGTCGGTGTCAACAAAATATTTTCGCATTCGGAGGAGAAAGTTGGTGATTGGAATTTCGTGAGAAGATTCCGTAGCAACGAAAAACGCCTTTCTTTTAATGATGTCCATCCCAAATCCTGTATCATTTCTGTGACACTCTCTCCCATATTTCGCGATAATACAAAACGTGCTGCCTTTCTTTGAACTTTTTCGATGTACTCCGTCAGTCCTACCTGATAAGAATCCCACACCGCGCAGCAGTATTCTATAAGAGGACGGACAAGCGTAGTGTAGGCAGTCTCCTCAGTAGGTCTGTTACATTTTCTAAGTGTCCTGCCAATAAAACGCAGCCTTTGGTTAGCCTTCCCCGCAATATTTTCTGTGTGTTATTTCCAATTTAAGTCGTTCGTAATTGTAATACCTAGGTATTTAGCTGAATTTACGGCTTTTAGATTAGACTGATTTATCGTGTAACCGAAGTTTAACGAGTTCCTTTTAGCACTCATGTGGATGACCTCACACTTCTCGTTATTTAGGGTTAACTGCCACTTTTCGCACCATTCAGATATTTTTTCTAAATCGTTTTGTAGTTTGGTTTGATCTTCTGATGACTTTATTAGTCGATAAACGACAGCGTCATCTGCTAACAACCGAAGACGGTTCTCAGATTGTCTCCCAAATCGTTTATATAGATAAGGAACAGCAAAGGGCCTATAACACTACCTTGGGGAACGCCTGAAATCACTTCCGTTTTACTCGATGACTTTCCGTCAATTACTACGAACTGTGACCTCTCTGACAGGAAATCGCAAATCCAGTTACATAACTGAGATGATATTCCGTAAGCACGCAATTTTACTACGAGCCGCTTGTGTGGTACAGTGACAAAAGGCTTCCGGAAATCCAGGAATACGGAATCGATCTGAAATCCCTTGTCAATAGCACTCAGCGCTTCATGTGAATAAAGAGCTAGTTGTGTTTCACAGTAACGATGTTTCCTAAACCCAAGTTGATTGTGTGTCAATGGACCGTTTCCTTCGAGGTAATTCATAATGTTCGAACACAATATATGTTCTAAAATCCTGCTGCATATCGACGTTAATGATATGGGCCTGTAATTTAGTGGATTACTCCTGCTACCGTTCTTGAATATTGTTCGTGTCTAAGTTGCTGTTAATGACATAGTGCTGTGTGTGTACAATACCGAATTAACTAAGTCAATGTTGCGACGAGCACGTTTCGCCTTTACTGTGATCTCATTCTTCGTGACGATTTGTGTCATTCCTGCAGATTTAAGTGTTGCCTGATCGCTGTTCAGCACGTTAGAATTAAGAAACACGACTAAAAATAAACTGGTAAGAACCTGAAGATGAGAAATGCTATTACGAAGGGCGTTCTATAAGCAATGCAAGCCGGCCGCTGTGACCGAGCGGTTCTAGGCGCTTCAGTCTGGAAACGCGTTGCTGCTACGGTCGCAGGTTCGAATCCTGCCTCGGGCATGGATGTGTGTGAAGTCCTTAGGTTAGTTAGGTTTAAGGAGTTCTAAGTCTCGGGGACTGATGACCTCAGATGTTAAGTCCCATAGTGCTCACAGCCATTTGAACCATTTGAAGCAATACAAAACTTTTTTCTTTTTGAAAGTAGATTGGTTTTATTCAACATTCCAGTACATAATACACTAAGGAGACAAAAGTCGTGGGATACCTTCTAATATCGTATCGGACCTCCTTTTGGCCGGCGTAGTGCACCAACTCGATGTAGCAAGGACTCCACAAGTCGCTGGAAGTCCCACGCATAAATACTGACCTATGCTGCATCTACAGCCGTCCATAACTGCAGAAAGTGTTCCCGGTGCAACACTTCGTGCACGAACTGACTTCGCCATTATGTCCCATATCGGGGGGCGGTCAAATCATTCGCTGGAACTGTCCAGAACGTTCTTCAAACCAGTCGCGAACAATTGTCATCCATAGAAATTCCGTCGTTGTCTGGGAACATGAAGTTTCCAAGTAGTGATGGATCAGAGGACACAGTCCATTCCATATAAACACAGTCCACACCATTACGGAATCACTACCAGCTAGCACAGTGCCTTGATGACAACTTGCATCTATGGCTTCGTGCGGTCTGCGCCACACTCAAACCCTACCATTAGCTCTTAGCAAATGAAATCGGGACTCATCTCACCAGGCAATTGCTTTCCAGTGGTCTAGGTTCCAAGCGATTGTTCACGAGCCCAGGAGATGTCCTGCGGAGATGTCGTGCTGTTAGCAGAGGCACTAGCGTCGGTCGTGTGCTGCTGTAGTCCAGTAACTGCAAATTTCGCCGCACTGTCCTAACGGATACGTTCGTCGTACGTCCCAAATTGGTTTCTACGGTTATTTTACTCAGTGCTGCTTCTCTGGTGGCAGTAACGCCTTTATGCAAACGCCGCTGCTCTCGGTTGTTAAGTGAAGGCCATCGACTACTGCATTGTCCGTGGTGAGAGGTAATGGCTGAAATTTGAGATTCTCCGCACGTTCTTGACACAGTGGATGTCGGAATATTGAATTCCCTAACGATTTACGAAATACGAGGTGCATTCAAGTTCTAAGGCCTCCGATTTTTTTTCTAATTAACTACTCACCCGAAATCGATGAAACTGGCGTTACTTCTCGATGTAATCGCCCTGCAGATGTACACATTTTTCACAACGCTGACGCCATGATTCCATGGCAGCGGCGAAGGCTTCTTTAGGAGTCTGTTTTGACCACTGGAAAATCGCTGAGGCAATAGCAAAAAATGGTTCAAATGGCTCTGAGCACTATGGGACTCAACTGCTGTGGTCATAAGTCCCCTAGAACTTAGAACTACTTAAACCTAACTAACCTAAGGACATCACACACATCCATGCCCGAGGCAGGATTCGAACCTGCGACCGTAGCGGTCGTGTGGTTCCAGACTGTAGCACCTTTAACCGCTCGGCCACGCCGGCCGGCTGAGGCAATAGCAGCACGGCTGGTGAATGTGCGGACACGGAGAGTGTATTTCATTGTTGGAAAAAGCCAAAAGTCACTAGAAGCCAGGTGAGGTCAGTAGGGAGCATGAGGAATCACTTCAAAGTTGTTATCACGAAGAAACTGTTGCGTAACATTAGCTCGATGTGCGGGTGCGTTGTCTTGGTGAAACAGCACATGCGCAGCCCTTCCCGGACGTTTTTGTTGCAGTGCAGGAAGGAATTTCTTCTTCAAAACATTTTCGTAGGATGCACCTGTTACCTTAGTGCCCTTTGGAACGCAATGGGTAAGGATTACGCCCTCGCTGTCCCAGAACGTGGACACCATCATTTTTTCAGCACTGGCGGTTACCCGAAATTTTTTTTGGTTGCGGTGAATCTGTGTGCTTCCATTGAGCTGACTGGCGCTTTGTTTCTGGATTGAAAAATGGCATCCATGTCTCATGCATTGTCACAACCAACGAAAAGAAAGTCCCATTCATGCTGTCGTTGTGTGTCAACATTGCTTGGCAACATGCCACACGGGCAGCTGTGTGGTCGTCCGTCAGCATTCGTGGCACCCACGTGGATGACACTTTTCGCATTTTCAGGTCGTCATGCAGGATTGTGTCCACAGAACCCACAGAAATGCCAACTCTGGAGCCGATCTGTTCAACAGTCATTCGGCGATCCCCCAAAACAATTCTCTCCACTTTCTCGATCATGTCGTCAGACCGGCTTGTGCGAGCCCGAGGTTGTTTCGGTTTGTTGTCACACGATGTTCTGCCTTCATTAAACTGTCGCACCCACGAACGCACTTTCGACACATCCATAACTCCATCACCACATGTCTGCTTCAACTGTCGATGGTTTCACACCACGAAAATTCAGAAAACGAATGATTGCACGCTGTTCAAGTAAGGAAAACGTCGCCATTTTAAGTATTTAAAACAGTTCTCATTCTCGCCGCTGGCGGTAAAATTCCATCTGCCGTACGGTGCTGCCATCTCTGTGACGTATTGACAATGAACGCGGCCTTATTTTAAAACAATGCACATGTTTCTATCTCTTTCCAGTCCGGAGAAAAAAAATCGGAGGCCTTAGAACTTGAATGCACCTTGTAACTACCATTCCGCGTTCAAAGTCTAACAACTCCGTCGTGTAGCGTTAACTACGTCGGAAACCTTTCCACACGAATCACCTGACGACAAATGACAGTTCCGCCGATACCTGGTGAACGCGATACTACCGCCATCTGTATTTGTGCATATCGTTATACCATGACTTTATCATCTCAGTGTATCATTCCCCAATCTTTTGGCTACAAAACCCTAACTTTAAACATAATCTCTATTCAGTGCCACAGCCTTACGACCCCTCACTTGGATGAGGCCTTGTGTCCTCATGGAGGAGGAGAAGGTCGTTTGCATTTCCGTGGAGACGAACACGCTGAAGTCATTCCTTCAGTTTCCTAAGGGTAGCAAAATGCACTTCAGAGTTGGTCGTTGCACAGTGAGGGAGCACATCAAACAGAATAACACCTTCAGAGACCCAGAACACTGTCGCCTTGACTTTAATAGCCGACGGTGCGGCTTTGAATTTTTTCTTTGGAGGAGAGGTGGTTTGATACCACCCCACGGATTACCGGTTTCGTTTCCAGTTGGAAGTGATGGACCCATGTTTTGTCGGCTGTCACGATGTTCGACAAAAGACTGTCACTATCAACCTAGTAACGCACAAGTAATTCTGCACGCAGATGGTACTTCGTTGCTCTTCACAGTCTTCGTTAGGTGGCGAGAACGCCAGCAGGCATAAACCTTTGAGTAAGCCAACTGGTGGACGATTGTGTCAGCACTACCAACAGAGGAGTTCAGCTGCGCAGCGACGGGTATGACTGTGATCCGTCCATCACCTCGATTGACGTTGCACTAACGTAGCTGTGTGCGGCCGACCGGTAATCGGGAGATCGGACAGGTTTTGCGACCTTATTGCGATAATTACAGCCGCTTCGCCCAACGATTTACCGTGCTTTTGTTCACTGCTTGGTCTCCGTAGATATTCCGCAAACGCCTCTGAATATATGCGACGCTCTGGTTTCCACCAAAAGAAACTCGACTGCAGTTCTCTGCTTGGAACGCACTGCTGTTGCAGACCCCATTTGGAACTTCTGAAACTATAGGGCTGAAACGCAAATATTCCACGACGCCCCTCAACAAATTCCGCATTTTTTCAACAGAAACTGGCCGAGGAAGGAAGTAACGTCGCATTACTTCTTGAACGCCCCTCGTGTTTATATACTACATGGTACCGTACGGTGGACGTAATTTTCACTCTTCACTCCCCTGCTTTCTACATCTATGTTTACCTCTATGTGCTCCAAACTACTGTGAAGTGCATGGCAGAGGATGCGCCCGATTGTACCACTTATTAGGGCTCTTTCCTGCTTAATCCTCATTTAGTTCACCAGCTGAGGAAGAATGATTGCTTAAATGCCTCTGTAATTAATATAATTTTGTCTTCGCGATCCCTATGATAATGATACGCAGGGGGCTGCATTATATATTTCTACACTGAAGCGCCAAACAAACTGGTATAGGCATGCGTATTCAAATACGGAGATATGTAAGCAGGCAGAATAGGCTGCTGCCGTCGGCAACGCCTATATAAGACAACAAGGGTCTGGCGTAGTTGTTAGATCGGTTACTGCTGCTACAATGGCAGGTTATCAAGATTTAAATGAATTTCAACGTGGTGTTATAGTCGGCGTACGAGCGATGGGACACAGCATCTTCGAGTTAGCGATGAAGTGGGGATTCTCCGGAACGATCATTTCACGGATGTACCGTGAATGTCAGGAATCCGGTAAAATATCATATCTCCGAAATCGCATCGGCCGGAAAAAGATCCTGTAAGTACAAGACCAACGACGACTGAAGAGAATCTTTCAACGTGATAGTAAAGTGCAACTCTTCCGCAAATGGCTGCAGATTTCAATACTGGGCCGTAGCAAATGTCAGCGTGAGAAACATTCAACGCAACATTATCGATATGGGCTTTCGGAGCCGAAGGCCCACTCCTGTACGCTTGACGACTGCATGACACAAAGCTTTACGCCTCGCCTGGGCCCGTCATCACCGACATTGGACTGTTGATGACTGGAAACATGTTGCTTGGTCGGGCGAGTCTCGTTTAATTGTAACGAGCAGATAGACGTGCGCGAGTATGGAGACAACCTTATGGTTGAAAAATGTTCAAATGTGTGTGAAATCTTAAGGGACTTAACTGCTAAGGTCATCAGTCCCTAAGCTTATACATTACTTAAATTAAATTATCCTAAGGACAAACACACACACCCATGCCGGAGGGAGGAGTCGAACCTCCGCCGGGACCAGCCGCACAATCCATGACTGCAACGCCTTAGACCGCTCGGCTAATCTCGCGCCCTCATGGTTCTAATGGCTTTGAGCACTATGGGACTTAATATCTGAGGTCATCAGTCCCCTAGACTTAGAACTACTTAAACCTAACTAACCTAAGGACAGCACACACATCCATGTCCGAGGCTGGATTCGGACCTGCGACCGTAGCAGCAGCGCGGTTCCGTACTGAAGCGCCTAGAACCGCTCGGTCACAACGGCCGGCTAAACCTCATGAATCCATGGACCCTTCATGTCAGCAGGGGACTGTTCAAGCTGGTGAAGGCGTGAGCAACTGGACTGATATAGGACCCCTGATATGTCTAGATACGACTCTGGCAGGTGACACGTACGTAAGCATCCTGTCTGATCACATGCATCCATTCATGTCCATTGTGCATTCCGACGAAATTGGGCAATTACAGCAGGACAATGCAACACCTGCACGTCCGTAATTACCACAGAGTGGCTCCAGGAACACTCTTCTGAGTTTAAACACTTCCACCGGCCACCAAACTCCCCAGACATGAACATTATTGAGCATATCTTGGATGGCTTTTAACGTGCTGTTCAGAAGAGATCTCCACACCCTCCTACTCTTATGGATTTATGGACGGTCCGGCGGGATTCATGGTGTCAATTCCCTCCATCACTACTTCAGGCATTAGTCGAGTCCATACTACGTCGTGTTGCAGCACTTCTGCCAGCTCACGGGGGCCCTATACGATATTACGCAAGCGTACCCGTTTGCTTGGCTCTTTAGTGTAGATTTATTACTTAAAGTTCATTATACAAACTTTCCAAGTAGGCTTCCACGGAATAATTTGGATCTAGCTTCAAACACATACCAGCTCAATTCTTTCAGCATCTCCGTGGCACTCTCCCATGGATGAAACAAACCTATGACCAAACGTGCTGCCCTTATCTGCATACGACATCCCCTGTTAGCTCTGTCAGGGACGAGTGCCACATACTTGAACAGTATTATAGTACGGGTTGCTCGAGTGTTTTTGTATGAAATACCCATTGCAGACTGATTGCGTTGCCCTAGTATTCTACCAATGAACTGCAGTGCGCCATCTGCCCTATCTACGACTGACACCTCGAGATCATTCCATCTCATATCCCAACAAACTGTTACAGCCAGATATTTGCATCACTTGACCTATTACAACTGTCACTCAGTGATATTGCAGTCATAGCATACAAAGTTTTTTCGTTTGGTGAAGTACATAGTTTTACATTTCTGAACAACATTTAAAGGACGTTTTCAATCTTTGCACCGCTTTGATATTTTATCAAGATGCGACTATAGATCTGAGCAGATTTTCACGGACAGGATTTAGTTATAGATAACTGCATCATCTGCAAAAAGTTTGAGGTTTCTATTAACATTGTCTGCAAGGTCATTAATATACAACAGGAACAGCAACACTCCCAACACACTTCTCTGCGCCACATCTGAATTTATTTCTACATCTGTTCATGACTCTCCATCCAAGATAACGCACTGCGTCTTCCCCACCAAGAAATTCTCAATCAAATCTCACTTGATACGCGACATGATCGTACTTTCGCTAACAAGCGCAGATGTGTTAGTGAGTCGATCGCCTTTCGGAAGTTAAGAAACACTGCATCTACCTCTCTGTCTTCATCCATGGTTTTCAAGATGTCTTGTGAGGAAATCTCGAGTTGAGTTTCACCTGATCGACGTTTTCGGAATTCATGGTGGTTGGCAGTGGAGGTCATTCTGCTCGAGATACCTCATTACATTTGAAGCAGAATATGTTCTAAAATTTTACAACAAATAGACGTCAAGATTATTGGACGACGGTTTTGTGGATCACTTAAGCTGCCCTTTTTGTATATGGGTGTGACCTGTGCTTTCTTCTAACCAATGTGCACATTTGTTTGTTCGAGGGATTTTCTACATATTATAGTTAAAAGAGAGATTAATTCAGCCAAAAATTCTCTGTAGAATCTGATAGGGATTTCATCAAGCCATGGAATTTTAATCAATTTTATTTATTTCATTTATTGTCAACGTCAGTGACACTAATATCTATTTCCCTCATTTCTGCAGTGATACGAGGATTGCCGGCCGGCGTGGCCGTGCGGTTCTAGGCGCTACAGTCTGGAACCGAGCGACCGCTACGGTGGCAAGTTCGAATCCTGTCTCGGGCATGGATGTGTGTGATGTCGTTAGGTTAGTTAGGTTTAATTAGTTCTAAGTTCTAGGCGACTGATGACCTCAGAAGTTAAGTCGCATAGTGCTCAGAGCCATTTGACGTACATGTTTTGAGGTAACACGCCGTTATGAGCGGCTCACCTTTTTCGACTCGATCCTGAGAAGATTCCTGGCTGGTTTTGATTGGTACACTAATATTACGAGGGGCGTTTGAAAAGTCCGTGCAAAAATAAAAACTACTTACGTGTTTGGGTTAAACCTTTTTTATTTTTCAACACAGTCTCCTTTTAGACGTATATACTTCATCCAACGCAGTTCTAATTTGCTGATCCCTTCCGAATAATAGGAATCGTCAAAGTCTGCAAAATAGCTATTAGTTGCTGCAATAACCTCCTTGTTTGAATAAAATCTTTGTCCCGCTAGCCATTTCTTCAAATTGGGGAACAAATAGTAGTCCGAGGGAGCCAAGTCTGGAGAATAGGGGGGGGGGGATTTTAAACGAGTTGGAATCCTATTCCCATTAATTCTGCGACCACAACTGCTGAGGTGTGTGCTGGTGCATTGTCGTGATGGAAAAGGACTTTTCTGCGGGCCAATAGCCGGCGTTTTTCTTGCAGCTCGGTTTTCAAACGGTCCAATGACAATGAATAATATTCACCTGTAATAGTTTTACCCTCTTGCAGATAGTCGATGAGGATTATTCCTCGCGGATCCCAAAAGACAGTCGCCATAACCTTTCCGGCCGAAGGAATGGTCTTCGCCTTTTTTGGTGCAGATTCTCCCTTGGTAACCCATTGTTTAGATTGTTGTTTGGTCTCAATAGTAATGTATCCATGCTACATTCACACTGACGAAACACCGTTTAAAGTCCTGCGGATTCTTCCTGAACAGCTGCAAACCATCCTTGCAACACTTTACACGGTTCCGTTTTTGGTTAAGCGTGAGCAATCGCAGAATCCATCTTGCGGATAGCTTCCTCATGTCCAAATGTTTATGCAAAATATTATGTACCCGTTCATTCGAGTTACCCGCAGCACTAGCAATCTCACGCACCTCAACTCTTTTGTCATCCATCACCATATCACGGATTTTTATAAAGGATTTCTGAAGTCGTAACCTCCACTGGGCGTTCAGAACGTTCAGCATCACTTGTGCCCGTATGGCCATTCCGAAAATTTTGAAACCACTTATAAACTGTTCTAATAGAAGGTGCAGAGTCACTGTAATGTTTATCAAGCTTCTCTTTAGTCTCCTGGGGCGTTTTGCCTTTCATACAGTAATGTTTAATCACCACACGAAATCCTTTTTCGTCCATTTTTTGACAACCACTCGACTTCCTTGATTCACACGAATACCAAACACAAAGAAATAGACCAATATGGCTGAAACTTGGTGTGCGCTCATTCCAAAGATGCTACTAACTAAACATTATCTCGATACGCGCCGATGGTGCCATCTCTCGGACTCTGCACGGACTTTTCAAACACCCCTCGTATATGTGAGTTCATGGTATTTTCTCTGGGCCTGTATGTGGTACTTTTGTGGTGGATCTGAGAGAACGGCGGAGCGGCAGATTGACAAAGGAGCGCGATATCAGCGAGTAGTATCTTCGGAGGGTCTCCTGGCGCCGCCGTACTGACACCTGCGCAGGAGCGGCCGGACGTGCGCCCTACGGTAAACAGCGCCGGCACGGTGCACATATATACATGTTCGGCGCGCTCTGCAGCACGCATTACGCAGCCAACGACATGCAGCTCTACGTAAGTACCGCAACCCGCCTTCCCAGCCACTTACGTAATGCCGCAGGCTTGCAGAATATGCGCGTGTTCTTTAAGTCAGTGGGAGCTACTTGTATATCTGAACCAACAGTCGAAAGAAGCCTTCGCTTCAAACGCACCAACTGCGGCCGAATTCGCCAGTCGCTATACGGTGTATGGTATCGTATTTTACTATTATTTCACGCTTACAGCTGGGTCACAGTCAACAGCTTAACCCTCAGTCTTAGGAAGGTTCATATTAAGTGATTTTGACAAATAACAATTAATTATTTTCATAAGGTAACCGCAACTTTACATGTCCATTTTCACAAAATGAAGAAACCACGAAAGTTGTCGAATAAATACACTACTGGCCATTAAAACTGCTACACCAAGAAGAAATGCAGATGACAAACGGGTACTCATTGGACAGATATATTATGCTAGAAATGACATGTGATTACATTTTCACGCAATTTGGGTGCATACATCTTGAGAAATCAGTACCCAGAACAACCACCTCTGGCCGTAATAACGGCCTTGATACGCCTGGGCATTCAGTCAAACAGAGCTTGGATGGCGTGTACAGGTACAGCTGGCCATGCAGCTTCAACACGATACCACACTTCATCGAGAGTAGTGACTGGCGTATTGTGACGAGCCAGTTGCTCGGCCACCATTGACCAGACGTTTTCAATTGGTGAGCGATCTGCAGAATGTGCTGGCCAGGGCAGCAGTCGAACATTTTCTGTATCCAGAAAGGCCCGTACAGAACCTGCAACATGCGGCCTTGCATTATCCTGCTGAAATGTGGGGTTTCGCAGGGATCGAATGAAGGGTAGAGCCACGGGTCGTAAC
Organism: Schistocerca cancellata; assembly: GCF_023864275.1. NCBI lineage: Eukaryota > Metazoa > Arthropoda > Insecta > Orthoptera > Acrididae > Schistocerca > Schistocerca cancellata. The sequence continues at coordinate 574,024,023 of NC_064633.1, read as the reverse complement.
ACATCTGAAATGTATCGTCCACTGTTCAAAGAGCCGTCAATGCGAACAAGAGGTGACCGAGACGTGTAACCAATGGCACCCCATACCTTCACGCCGGGTGATACGCCAGTATAGCGATGGCGAATGTACGGTCCCAATGTGCGTTCACAGCGATGTCGCCAAACACTGATGCGACCATCATGATGCTCTAAACAGAAGCCGGATTCATCCGAAAAAATGACGTTTTGTCATTCGTGCACCCAGGTTCGTCGTTGAGTACACCATCGCAGGCGCTCCTCTCTGTGATGCAGCGTCAATGGTAACCGCAGCCGCGGTCTCCGAGCTGATAGTCCATGCTGCTGCAGACGTCGCCTAACTGTTCGTGCAGGTGGTTGTTGTCTTGCAAACGTCCCCATCTGTTGACTCACGGATCGAGACGTGGCTTCACGATCCGTTACAGCCATGCTGATAAGATGCCTGTCATCTCGACTGCTAGTGATACGAGGCAGTTGGGATCCAGCACAGCGTTCCCCCTGAACCCACCGATTGCATATTCTGCTAACAGTCATTGTATCTCGACCAACGCGAGCAGCAATGTCGCGATACGATAAACCGCAATCGCGATAGGCTACAATCCGACCTTTATCAAAGTCGGAAACGTGATGGTACGCTTTTCTCCTCCTTACACGAGGCATCACAACAACGTTTCACCAGGCAACGCCGGTCAACTGCTGTTTGTGTATGAGAACTCGGTTGGAAACTTTCCTCATGTCAGCCCGTTGTAGGTGTCGCCACCGGTGCCAACCTTGTGTAAATGCTCTGAAAAGCTAATCATTTGCATATCACAGCATTTTCTTCCTGTCGTTTAAATTTCGCGTCTGTAGCACGTCATCTTCGTGGTGTAGCAATTTTAATGGCCAGTAGTGTAATATTTTATCGTTTGCGACCGCTTTCGGAATAATATAATTCCATCTTCTGGCATACACTGCAACGATGGGAACAATATGTTAGAATCATGATGATGATGATGATGATGATGATGATGATGAGGTCCCGTACTCCTAGGAGCGTAGGGGACGATGCGGGAGACCCGCACCGCCGTGCTAGGCAAGGTCCTAGCGGTGGTGGTTCGCCATTTCCTTCCTCCGACCGTAATGGGGATGAATGGTGATGATGAATACGACACAACACCTGCTCATCTCGAGGCAGGAAAAATCCCTGACCCCGCTAGGAATCGAACCCGGGTCTCCGTGCGCGGGAAGCGAGAATGCTACCGCAAGACCACGAGCCCTAATTAAAAAAAATGAAGATGTAACAGAACACTGATGACCGGACATTACTCACAAAACACATACACGAACTAACGTTGTCTTCCAATCTGTGTCATCTGTGGAAGAAAAGTTCCATATCCTATTCTCTAAAATAGGGAACCTAAGAAGTTAGAAAACCTCTATCGACAAAAACACATAAGAAATATTGAAAAGAGGAAACAGAACACAGTATGTGAAAGGCATTTACATAGGAAGGCGACAGCAACTAGGTTAGTTTTGGTATACATTTGACTGATAATCAGCACAAATTAATCTTCCACATTGTAAGTGAAGGTCGTACGCTGAATGCAGTCGAACAGATAGAAATCCTAAAAGGTCTTCATTCTCAGCCTCATGAAACAACTAACGAACGGTCAGATTTACACCTTAGAAATATTTTGGTTAATTATGACATATCTGAGGTTACCGCTTAAGAATCTGAAGGTGCCTATTATACTACAACGCAAACTAAAGTAAGGTTTTCGGAAGTTTAGTTTCTGTAAACTTAGTTGTTTCAGCCAAATACTGCCCCAGTTAGACCAATTTTAAGTACTTTTTCCAGCATGTGTATTGCGGGTTATCTGAGTTCATTATTAAGTGGAAAAACAGTTCTTTCTAAAATCCTCAAACGCATTTTTGCGCACACGAGGTTCATTTTTCATATTATGTTTATCTAAAATTGCACGTCTGAAGGAAGAAGCTTTTCTTTCATTCGAAGGTTTGTTCACACTACGTTGCACAACACCAAAATTTGGTTTTTAATATTCACTGAGCCATATTTTTTTCTATCTCAGCGAATAAAAAAAATGGTTCAAATGGCTCTGAGCACAATGGGACTTAACATCTATGGTCATCAGTCCCCTAGAACTTAGAACTACTTAAACCTAACTAACCTAAGGACATCACACAACACCCAGTCATCACGTATCTCAGTGAATATTTGGCGTAAAGTTAGAAAGACTGTATACCGCCAAACGACCACAAGTCCTTAGCATGCACTTGTCAGCCGCTAAGTCTTTGTCCTCTTTCAAAACATTTATAGATTGCATTTAGAAACATGTAGCATAATCGAGGTCCCTGAATTAGTGTTTAGTAACGTCTTTTTTTTTTTTTTTTTTTTTGTAATCTTCATTGCCATTGCGAGACACGTTCTGATTTATTTTAAGCTGCCTCAGATACACGCGAAAACTTTTCCCCCCGGTCCCGAGCTATGTTAAGTAACTAGTCTCCCTCAATTTCGATTTGTTCATTTTGCTGTTCCCGCCGTTGTGGTAAATGAGCCGCAGTGAAACAACTGACACAAATATGTATCTGGCAAGTTACGGTGGACAGATGCAGCACGCTGAACGGGTCCCGTGAAGCTTGCCAGACTTGCGGAAACCCAAGTTCAAAAAAATTTTCAAATGTGTGTGAAATCTTATGAGACTTAACTGCTAAGGTCATCAGTCCCTAAGCTTACACACTACTTAACCTAAATTATCGTAAGGACAAACACACACACCCATGCTCGAGGGAGGACTCGAACCTCCACCGGTACCAGCCGAGTGACTACAGCGCCTGAGACCGCTCGGCTAATCCCGCGCGGCCGAAACCCAAGTTGGCCTACTGTAGCCGCTGTGCTTCAGCACACGTGTCCACTTGTGTCTTCGTTGCGGCGGGTTGAGCTGCTTTAATGGTTGCGGCAGAGATAAGGGCAGGCAGGCTGTATGGAGAATTTGTAGATCTCCTGTCCGAATACGACGTAATCCGCTACAGGAACACCCACTGTGCCACAGACGCACGCCGGTGGGCGTACTCCACTGAGGTGGCAAAAGTTTTGGGATAGCGTTAGGCACATATACAGATGGCGGCAGCACCGCATGCACAACGTGTAAAGGGGCAGTGCGTTGTCAGAGCTGTCATACAGGGTGTTTCAAAAATGACCGGTATATTTGAAACGGCAATAAAAACTAAACGAGCAGCGATAGAAATACACCGTTTGTTGCAATATGCTTGGGACAACAGTACATTTTCAGGCAGACACACTTTCGAAATTACAGTAGTTACAATTTTCAACAACAGATGACGCTGCGGTCTGGGAAACTCTATAGTACGATATTTTCCACATATCCACCATGCGTAGCAATAATATGGCGTAGTCTCTGAATGAAATTACCCGAAACCTTTGACAACGCGTCTGGCGGAATGGCTTCACATGCAGATGAGATGTACTGCTTCAGCTGTTCAATTGTTTCTGGATTCTGGCGGTACACCTGGTCTTTCAAGTGTCCCCACAGAAAGAAGTCACAAGGGTTCATGTCTGGCGAAAAGGGAGGCCAATCCACGCAGCCTCCTGTATGTTTCGGATAGCCCAAAGCAATCACACGATCATCGAAATATTCATTCGGGAAATTAAAGACGTCGGCCGTGCGATGTGGCCGGGCACCATCTTGCATAAACCACGAGGTGTTCGCAGTGTCGTCTAAGGCAGTTTGTACCGCCATAAATTCACGAAGAATGTCCAGATAGCGTGATGCAGTAATCGTTTCGGATCTGAAAAATGGGCCGATGATTCCTTTGGAAGAAATGGGGGCCCAGACCAGTACTTTTTGAGGATGCAGGGACGATGGGACTGCAACATGGGGCTTTTCGGTTCCCCATATGCGCCAGTTCGTTTATTGACGAAGCCGTCCAGGTAAAAATAAGCTTCGTCAGTAAACCAAATGCTGCCCACATGCATATCGCCGTCATCAATCCTGTGCACTATATCGTTAGCGAATGTCTCTCGTGCAGCAATGGTAGCGGCGCTGAGGGGTTGCCGCGTTTGAATTTTGTACGGATAGAGGTGTAAACTCTGGCGCACGAGACGATACGTGGACGTTGGCGTCATTTGGACCGCAGCTGCAACACGGCGAACGGAAACCCAAGGCCGCTGTCGGATCACCTGCTGCACTAGCTACGCGTTGCCCTCTGCGGTTGCCATACGCGGTCGCCCTACCTTTGCAGCACGTTCATCCGTCACGTTCCCAGTCCGTTGAAATTTTTCAAACAGATCCTTTATTGTATCGCTTTTCGGTCCTTTGGTTACATTAAACCTCCGTTGAAAACTTCGTCTTGTTGCAACAACACTGTGTTCTAGGCAGTGGAATTCCAACACCAGAAAAATCCTCTGTTCTAAGGAATAAACCATGTTGTCTACAGCACACTTGCACGTTGTGAACAGCACACGCTTACAGCAGAAAGACGACGTACAGAATGGCGCACCCACAGACTGCGTTGTCTTCTATATCTTTCACATCACTTGCAGCGCCATCTGTTGTTGAAAATTGTAACTACCGTAATTTCGAAAGTTTGTCCGCCTGAAAATGTACTGTTGTCCCAAGCATATTGCAACAAACGGTGTATTTCTATCGCTGCTCGTTTAGTTTTTATTGCCGTTTCAAATATACCGGTCATTTTTGAAACACCCTGTATGTGCTCAGGTGGGTCGTGTTAAAAGGTTCCCGATGTAATTATGGTCGCACGACGGCGATTAACAGACTTTGAACGCGGAATGGTAGTTGGGACTAGGATGGGACATTCTATTTCGCAAATCGTTAGGGAATTTAATGTTCCGAGATCCACAGTGTCAACAGAGTGCCGAGAACACCAAATTTCAGGCATTACCTCGTGACGGACTCTGCAGTGGTCGACGGGCTTCACTTAACGAGCGAGGGCAGCGGCTTTTGCGTAGAGTTGTCAGTGCTGACAGACAAGCAACACTGCGTCAAATAACCGACTAAATCGATGTGGGTCGTACGACGAACGTGTCCGTTAACACAGTGCGGCGAAATCTGACGTTAATGGGCTACGGGAGCAGACGACAGACGCGAGTGCCTTTGTTAGCAGAACGACATCGCCCGCAGCGCCTCTGCTGGGCGACTTGAAAACCGTGGCCTGGTCAGATGAGTCTCGATTTCGTTTGGTAAGAGCTGAGGGCAGGGTTCGAGTGTGGCGCAGACCCCACGAAACTGTGGAACCAAGTTGTCAACAAGGTACTGTGCAAGCTGGTGGTGGGTCAACAATGGTGTGTGCTGTGTTTACATGGAATGGACTGTGTCCTCTGGTCCATCGGCTACTTGGAGACCATTTTCAGGCATTCATAGATCTCAAGTTCTCAAAAAACGATGGAATTTCTGTGGATGACAATGCTCCATGTGACTGGGCCGCAATTGTTCGTGATTGGCTTGAAGAACATTCTGGATAATTCGAGCGAATGATCTGGTCACCCAGATCGCCATATATGAATTTCATTGAACATTACGGGACATGATGGAGAGGTCAGTTCGTACACAAAATTGCGCACTGGGAGCGCTTTAGCAATTATGACGGCTATAGAGGCAGCATGGCTCGATATCTTTGCTGGAGACTTCCAAGCCAGCCGGAGTGGCCGAGCGGTTCTAGGCGCTACAGTCTGGAACCGCGCAACCGCTACGGTCACAGGTTCGAATCCTGCCTCGGGCATGGACGTGTGTGATGTCCTTAGGTTAGTTAGGTTTAAGTAGTTCTAAGTTCTAGGGGACTGATGACCTCAGAAGTTAAGTCCCATGGTGCTCAGAGCCATTTGAACCATTTTTTTGAGACTTCCAACAAATTGTTGAAGTGTTGCTGCAATACGCCGGTTGAAAGGAGATCCAGCACGATAGTCGGGTGTGTATCCCTTGACTTTCGTCACCGCAGTGTATGTATTACCAGTACACTTCTCTTGACTCTCTCTACATCCCTGAAGGCACTTCTTCATGGTGGGATTTGTGGAAGATAATGTGTGAGTGAATGTATAACTCGTTCCAACCAGGGACGGCACAAGGAAGGAATTATTACGTACGTGCTTCTATGCGAGATGTTATTCTTCTGACGAAGTCTCCACAGACGCTACAGGAGCAAACCGCAAGGCGCTGTACGAATACTCAGAGTCCGCTTCTGTGAAATACCAATACAAGTTCCTGCAGTAAATTAGTTACTTTTCCTCAAGTGTCTGGCAGCTTAGGCTTTCCTGCATTGGTCTGGCGCTATCCCACGAAGGAAAATGCGTATGTTTACTCACATTGTTCTTCCTCGTATACTTTCAATGTCGCGTGAACCGTCTCCCACACACAATCGGACAGTATTAGACCACACGTCACTCCACTGAAATCTAATCCTGTATTACTTGTAGAAAAAAATACTTTGTTTTTGAAGTAGCACGCCAATGAAACGAAATCTAGTATTTGCTTTGCCCACTCCTGGATATGAGAGTCGAAGCACTTTATACTGCGACTCTCACGAATTTTACTCCAATCGTTGGCACCATGGTAACAGTCCGGACTCGGACTTGAGACGACGAAGGCTGTACTCCCCTTCCGATCATACTGCTTTAGGTTTTATGTAGATCTCTAAATCGTTCAAGGGCGTCCTGACAGGGTGGTAATCCCCATCTTAAATAATGTAAAATTTATTCGTATGGAAGGTACCTTTTATCTTCAAATTATTGGGATTAAAATTTTGTGAAGAAAAAAAATGTGGCTTGCAGATTATACATTTCTCACCACTTCAACAGAAGGATTTCTAATAATATTGATTAACTTTAAGATAATATTTAGTTTTGTGAAGTGTGGACATCAAAGTAAGAAACTGTATATTCTTTTATGTACGTAAGGCATTTGCTTCTTTGAGATTTACAAAGTACGAAAATCTCTATCTTTAAATATTCGCAATACTCGTATTAGTGTATCCTGTAATTATGAATAAATTCTGACAAGTAGATGCTGAGAAAAAGTACATATTTTTAAAAAAATACAACTTACGAGAAGCAGCAGTGGCAAAAAACAGTCAATACTGTCATTGCGCGATAGCGATGGAAATGTTACCGATGATCGTGCCACTAAAGCGGAGTTACTAAATAGTTTTCCGTAATTCCTTCACGAAAGAAGACGAAGTAAATATTCCAGAATTCGAAACCAGAACAGCTATTAGCATCAGTGACATAAAAGTAGGTATCTTAGGTGTTGCGAAACAACTCAGATCACTTAAGACAGGCAAGTCTTCCGGTGCAGATGGTATACCAATAAGGTTCCTCTGAGAATATGCAGACACAATAGCGCCTTTCTTAGCAATCATACACAACCGCTCTCTTGACCAAAGGTCTGTTCCTAAAGACTGGAAAGTAGCACACGGCACACCAATATTCAAGAAAGGAAATAGGAATAACCCATTGAATTACAAACTCATATCACTGACCTCAATTTGTAGTAGGATTTTGGAGCATATACTGTACTCGAACATTATGAATCACCTTGAAGAAAATGACTTAATGGTACATAACCAACACGGATTCAGAAAATATCGTTCTTGTGCAACACAGCTAGCTCTTTATTCCCAGCCGGCCGAAGTGTCCGAGCGGTTCTAAGCGCTACAGTCTGGAACCGCGCGACCGCTGCGGTCGCAGGTTCGAATCCTGCCTCGGGCATGGATGTGTGTGATGTCCTTAGGTTGGTTAGGTTTAAGTAGTTCTAAGTTCTAGGGGACTGATGACCTCAGAAGTTAAGTCCCATAGTGCTCAGAACCATTTGAACCATTTTTTTCTTTATTCCTATGAAGTGCTGTCGATAAGGGATCTCAGATAGATTCCAAATTCCTAGATTTCCAGAAGGCTTTTGATACCGTTCCTCACAAGCGACTATTAATCAAATTGCGCGCATATGGAGTATCGTCTTAGTTGTGTGACTGGATTCGTGATTTCCTCTCAGAGAGGTCACAGTTCGTAATGATAGACGGTAAATCATCGAGTAGAACAGAAGTGATATCTGGCGTTCCGCAAGGTAGTGTCATAGGCACTCTGCTGTTCCTGATTTATATAAATGATCTACGCGATAAAATGAGCAGCCTCGTTAGATCGTTTGCAGATGACGCTGTAATTTGCCGTCTAGTAAAATCATCAGACGATCAATGCCAATTACTAAAAGATCTAGAGAGAATTTCTGTACGGTGCGAAACGTGGCAATTAGCACTAAACAAAGAAAAGTGAGAGGTCATCCACATGGATACTAAAAGAAATCTGATAAATTTTGGGTATACGATAAATCGCAGAAATCTAAGGTCTGTCAATTCGACTAAATACCTAGGAATTACAATTACGGGCAACTTAAACTGGAAAGACCACTTAGATAATATTGTTGGCAAGGCGAAACAAAGACTGCCCTTTGTTGGCAGAACACTAAGAAGATGCGACAAACCCACTAAAGAGACAGCCTACATTACACTTGTCCGTCCTCTGCTGGAATGTTGCTGCGCAGTATAGGATCCTTACCAGGTAGGATTGACGGAGGACGTCGAAAAAGTGCAAAGAAGTGCAGCTCGTTTCGTGTTATCGCGCGATAGGGGTGAGAGTGTCACTGATATTATACCTGAGTTGGGGTGGCAGACTGAAACAAAGGCGGTTTTCTTTAGGGCGAGATCTATTTACGAAATTTCAATCACCAACTTTCTCTTCCGAATGCGTAAATATTTTGTTGAGACCCACCTACGTAGGGAGAAATGATCATCATAATAAAATAAGAGAAATCAGAGCTCGAACGGTAAGATTTAGGTGTTTCTTTTTCCCAGCCGGCCGCGGTGGCCGAGCGGTTCTAGGAGCTTCAGTCCGGAACCGCACGACTGCTACGGTCGCAGGTTCGAATCCTGCCTCGGGCATGAATGTGTGTGATGTCCTTAGGTTAGGTTTAAGTAGTTATAAGTTCTAGGGGACTGATGACCTCAGATGTTAAGTCACATAGTGCTCAGAGCCAAGCCATTTTCCCACGCGCCATTCGAGAGTGGAAAGGTAGAGAAGTAGTACGAAAATGGTTCGATGAACCCTCTGCCAAGCACTTATATGCGAATTGCAAAGTAACCATGTAGATGTAGATGTAGATATAAAGTCGACAATGCATTGCAGCTCCACAAGACGGGTTGTCTGCATCCTCTGCCATCTCACCTTGCATTGTCCTTTTTACTGCTCGCCTGCGTGTGTTGCCTATGCTTCAAGGTCTCTAATAGCTCTCTCTGATTCCTTTCTTAATCTAAATTTAACATTTGTTTCACTGTGAAACGAGTAGTATTTTCACACCTTGCAAAATTTCCTTCATTGAACAATGCCATCGCATCAAAGACACCAAAATGCAGTGTAATAATCGACACAAACACTGTCTTTCGAATTACGCTGTTGATGGTCTTGTAAGGATTCCGGGTGCGGGCATGAAGACATTTTTTCAATAGTCTTACATGTGACAAATTTCTTAAAGTTTCTTTCAACACCTCCACTATGGCAAAAGGTATAGCCTGTCTGTGAATAACTTTCTCACCATTTTGCTGTGCTTTGTTGTAATTGCACCATGAATCACTTCCTGGAGGGCACAGTTTCGTGAATGAGTTTGTCGTCTGATGAAGAGAGGTGAAACAAAACTACCCCTACAGTTTTTCTCATATCATCTACTCTACTAACATTTTGCTTCATAGCCATTTCATAATAAATTTGTATTTTATTCGTGATATATTCGATAAGTCTGTTCTTACCATCTTACCATCATCTGTAATCTTCCAATTTCTTTCCCTTGTACACAGTTTTCAAGTGTGGCAGCCTCATACCATTTCGCTTTTGTGCATGACCTAGGCACTCCACTTTAGTGATAGCTACATTTTCTCGATATGGCTTCGCTTTCTGAACTGCTTCGAAAGCTTTGGAACTCCCGTCTCCTAAATAATTTAACGAATCTTAACTTCTTCAACTGTTGAGTTCCATGGAAAATCTGTCTCCTCCATGCACCCACAGCTTCCACTGTGCTCGTACATCGTGTTTTTTATTTTTACATATAAAGTGTTTAGACATGACAGCAACACCTAAAACTTTTCCTCTGTCAACACTTGCACATGTTACTACACCGTTCACAGATGTAGTGTCCCTCTTTCGCCAGAATATCTCTGCTGTTGTTATTTCCTGCTACAACATCTCCTGTAGCACGATGCATAGATTCTATGGCAATATCTTCATCAATAGCAGCAATCAGTTCAACATATTTTGCAAATCTAAGAGAAGGAGGGGAAAAGTCATTAGACCACACAGCACTGCACCACACGCTGCAAATTTACCACTTGCCTTCAGTGCCTAGACGAAACGTGAATTTATGTCATACACCCTTGATCTTGGATTATCATCTTTCTGAGAAACGGGTGAACTATAGAATGTAGTATTAAAATCACATTTTCACGCACTAACTTCAGTACAGCAGCCAGTCCATCCCTCCTTTCAATTTCCAGCTGCAGACCACACTTACCACATTATTTAAAAACTGTGTTATGTAAAAGTACTTCGCACAACGTACCAATATTAATTATTTCATTTGCGTTATTTTCACTACTCTCTTTTTCAAATGTGCTATACTGCAAGTCTTTTAATTTTTTTCCCAGAACTGCTACGATGAGGTTGTGATTGACCATGCGATTTCCCCACGTTTTTTTCGTTTTTTAAAAGTTTTCAGATAATTCCCACCCATAGCTTTTATATTTGCAATGAACTAAATTATACATGGTGGTCCATTGATAGTGACCGGGCCTAATATCTCACGAAATGAGCATCAAACGAAAATACTACAAAGAACGAAACTCCTCTAGCTTGAAGGAGGAAACCAGATGGCGCTATGGTTGGCCCGCTAAATGGCGCTGCCATAGGTCAAACGGATATCAACTGCGTTTTCTTAAAGAGGAACCCCCATTTTTTATTACATATTCGTGTAATACGTAAAGAAATGTGAATGTTTTAGTTGGACCACTTCTTTCGCTTTGTGATAGATGGCGCTGTAATAGTAACAAACGTATAAGTACGTGGTATCACGCAACATTCCGCCAGTGCGGACGGTATTTGCTTCGTGATACATTACCCGTGTTAAAATGGACCGTTTACCAATTGCGGAAAAGGTCGATATCGTGTTGATGTATGGCTATTATGATCAAAATGCCCAACGGGCGTGTGCTATGTATACTGCTCGGTATCCTGGGCGACATCATCCAAGTGTCGGACCGTTCGCCGGATAGTTACGTTATTTAAGGAAACAGGACGTGTTCAGCCACATGCGAAACTTCAACCACGACATGCAACAAATGATGATGCCCAAGTAGGTGTTTTAGCTGCTGTCGCGGCTAATCCGCGCATCAGTAGCAGACAAATTGCGCGAGACACGAAGGTGAACTACTCGCTGTTGAGAGGAATGTCGTTACACGTATTGCCAAATGCATTGAGGTTGACGGACTTAATTTTGAGTATTTATTGCATTAATGTGGTATTTCCAGGTAATCACACTGTAACAGCATGCATTCTCAGAAACGATAAGTTCACAATGGTACATGTATCGCATTGGAACAACCGAAATAAAATGTTCAAACGTACCTAAGTTCTGTATTTTAATTTAAAAAACCTATCTGCTACCAACTGTTCGTGTAAAATTGTTAGCCATATGTTTGTGTCTATTACAGCGCCATCTATCACAAAGCGAAGAAAGTGGTCCAACGAAAACATTCATATTTCTCTACGTACTACACGAATATGTAATAAAAAATGGAGGTTCCTATTTAAAAAAAACGCAGTTGATATCCGTTTGACCTATGGCAGCGCCATCTAGCGGGCCAACCATAGCGCCATCTGGTTTCCCCCTTCAAGCTAGACAAGTTTCGTTCTTTGTAGTTTTTTCGTTTGACGCTTATTTCGTGATATATTTGGCCCGGTCACTATCAATGGACCACCCTGTATACTAACAACACTAATAAATTCACTGTATACTCAAGAAAACTACAACCATTCACAAAATAACTAATAATTTCAAGCTTACTCAAACAATATTACGAACAAAACCAAATCAAAGTAAACAAACGATGATCAAACGGCGAACTTGTACTCAAAGAGACATCTACTCCAGTGCAGCTAACGCAACAAACTCACTGGTGTTCAAGAAATACGCCCTCGGAGGGAGGCTGGTGATTTAAAAGTTTTAATTTTAGTCCGGGAACTGTCGAATGTACATGGCCACGCCCAGGGACTCTTTGATTTAAATGAATGAATAAACCAGAAGTAAGGGAATTATATATATATATATATATATATATATATATATATATATATATATATACCATGCACCACCCGAAAGGGAAAATTCCGTCGTTTAAGATCATTGAAAAAAACAAAAACCGACAATTTCAAGATTTCGAATGGTACGGACCCACTTAAGCCAAGTAAGTACTGGGATGGTCTGTTTCTTTGAAAACGACACATCCGATTTCCCTCCCGCTCCTCCCTCGCTGCAAGCCTGTGGTCCGCCTGTAGTGACTTCGTTGTGGTATTTTTCTTTTTCCTTACTCGAAAACTACATCGCATTTATATGTTTCGCCAAAAGCACGGATTTATGCTTATTTACGTTAAATGCCAGTTCCAAATCACTGCACGAGACAGATAGTCTTCATAGGCCACCACACATCTACAAAATGTCAGAGATTGCAACTAAAACTATCCTCTAATTCATTAATAAGTAAAATGAACGAGAACAGGCTTATCACACTTCTATGAATTACACTTGAAAATTACTTCTGTGTCTGTGAATCGTTCATCATCTACTATATGGCACTGCGTGCTGTCTTCACCATTGGGCAAAACGTGTCCAACAGTTAGTGTACATAAAATGTACCCCTCGATTTAAGCTTTCTGGCTACATTCAGTGAGCTTTTACCTGAATGTGAAATTGGAAATCGAGATACCCTGGAATGGGGGTGCTTTGGAGATGCACCAGTTTAAAATCTTTGATGCAACAAAATTGCACTGCACCACATACTTATCTTTGTGTGTGATGATGGAGTAACAGACGAAAATCGGTTTGTGAAATAAATAATAAATAGTAAAGAACATTACACCAGTGTTGTGTGTGTTTTCATTAACTTTTCTTTTCATTTCATACGTTAGTAAAATTTGACAGCCTGATACCTCTCACAATAAAAATTTGACCTCTTACATTAATAAGCTTTGACATCCATGACAGATAGCACACATCTTGAGACAATTTGATAATGGAAGGAAGCGTGGAGATACCAATTTTAGAGGGAGACTAAGGTTCGGATACAATAAACAGATTCAAATCGATGTAGGTTGCAGTAATTATTCAGAGATAAAAAGGTTTTCACAATTATTTGCTGGATATTTCCATCTCTGTGTTTCTCTACAGTTTTTACCCTCTACTACTCCCTCTAGTACCATTATTCCCCGATTTCTTAACAGATGTCCTATCGTATTTCATTTTTGTGTGTTTTCCATGTATTCCTTTTCGCGCCGATCCTCATTCCTTACCTTATCAGTCCAACCAATTTTCAAAATTCTTCTTTAGCACCACATCTCAAATGCTTCTACCATCTTCTGTTCCGGTTTTCCCACAGTCCATGTCTCACTTCCATACAATGCTGTGCTCCAGACGTACATTCTCAGAAACTTTTTCCTCAAGTTAATACCTATGCTCGATACCGGTAGAATACTCTTGGCCAGGAATGCCCTTTTTGCCAGTGCTAGTCTGCTTTTTATGTCATCCTTGCTGCCTAGGTAGCAGAATTCCTTAACTTCATCTGCTTCGTGATCACCATCATTGACGTTAAATTTCTCGCTACTCTCATTTCGGACACTTTCCATTACTTTCATCTTTCTTCGATTTACTCTCAGTCCGTATTCTGTACTCATTAGACTGTTCATTCTATTCAACAAATCCTGTAATTTTACTTCAGTTTCAGTTAGAATTCTTTTCCGTCATTGCTTCTTCGATATATGGACTGACCAGTAGAGGCGAAAGTCTACATCCCTGCCTTACAGCATTTAGATCGAGCACTTCATTCTTGGTCTTCCACACTTATTGTTCCCTCTTAGTTCTCGTACGTCTTGTGTATTACCCATCTCTCTCTACAGCTTACTCCTATTCTTCACAGGATTTCGAACATCTTGCACCATTTTTTTTTGCAGGTCGACAAAGCCTATGAACGTGTCTTAATTTTTCTCCAGTCTTGATTCCATTATGAACCGTAACATCACAACTGCCTCTCTGTTACCTTTACCTTCCCTTAAGCCAAACTGATCGTCATCTAATAGAGTCTCAGTTTCCGTCTGAAGGCAAAGCTGCACCGTAAAAATAAATGGCTCTGAGCACTATGGGATTAACTGCTGTGGTCATCAGTCCCCTAGAACTTAGAACTACTTAAACCTAACTAACCTAAGGACATGAGACACGTCCATGCCCGAGGCAGGATTCGAACCTGCGACCGTAGCGGTCGGACGGTTCCAGACTGTAGCGCCTAGAACCGGTCGGCCACTTTGGCCGACACTGTAAAAACAATTAGTTGTCGTAATGTAAAGGGAAGTCTCTTATACTATGCAAGTTAGCAATCTGACTGCGAGAACTTTGAACAGAATAAACTGCCTGAATAATGAACTTTAACATAAAACCTACGATAATCACTTTTGCACAACAGGTCACAGATCCAAAAACTAAAACTGATATAGAACACAAAAGCATCTAACAGTCTCTGAATGACTTAAGTTGGCCCTAACTGAACAAAAAAAAAACATCAAAATATTTAGTCCTTACCTCTATTCTGCGTTGCAGTACTATTCTGTCTTGTGCGCCGCTGTGCCAATGAGTTCACTGTTAGTTGCAAATCGAAGTATACTTTTGGAAAACCTACGATCAGTTAAAAATTGTAAGAGAGGTGAAAAATGAAATATGGGCACAAATACACACAAAGTTTTTTTTTGCATACTGTGAAAAATTACTCAAGGCTGATTTTAAACGTAATGAAGGTCTTAACATCCAAACAATACACTTTCCTATCGTTCAAATCTAGCAACTCTCAGTACGATAACCAAGTTAGTCGAATGACGCAGCAATAATGAAAAAAAGAAACATTTACCTCTGACATTCCACTTCTGGTATACACTTAGTTCCATGAAACTTTCTCCTTCACAGATCAGTTCCCGTTACAATCTTGATACAGATAATCACGTTCATTAAGCACAATGATAAACTGAGACTTTAGATTTGAAACATAACATTATCATTGCTTCCTCACTCCAAACACCGTAACATTATCTAACCCTGCGCCTCCGCGCACACCAAAGATAATAACCTAACTTCTGTGATACAGCTTTACAACATCGCTGCTCGCTCACAATCGATTCAGATACCAAAATTATACGTGACACCTATCATTATGTAGGGATAAAAAAGCTTTCACAGATAGACTGGCTTGTCAAAGCAGTCTTCCGGATTAACACCTCAACAATAACAACATTAATCCACGCCGGTTATGCTTCGTTGTGTTTATCTACTGAACTATTCCTTGATGAAGTTTGTTGTAAATAATACATCTCTTTTTCCAACTAACTGCTTAGTACACAGCATCAATACTAGGAATAAGAATAATATACATAAAGATTTAAAATCACTTACTCTTGCACAGAAAGGAGTCCAGTATTTAGCAAAGCATATTTTCAATAAGTTACCAGCAACCATTAAGAGTTTAGTTTCATACAACGCACAATTTAAACAATTTAAAAGAATTTTTGGTGGCCATCTCCTTCTATTCCATCCATGAGTTTCTCAACACGTGCAGTAGACCATTTTAATGAAAATTTATTACACTTTAAGTTCTGACAATACTTGGCTGTAACAGCCAAGTAAGTAGCTACTGTATGAATGATGGATGTATGGAAAGCAGATGTAAGTCTTAAGTCTGTAAATAGTGGAAGTTTAATTTTAAATCTTGCACATAATCTGACTGTTCTTAATTGAGGATCACTGAAATGAATAATTTAAGAATTTTTGGTGGCCAACTCCTTCAATTCCATCCATGAGTAAGTGCAGTAGACCATTTTAATGAAAATTTATTATACTTTAATTTCTGACAATACTTGGTTGTAACAGCCAAGTAACTACCTACTGTGTGAATGATGGATGTATGGAGAGCAGATGTACGTCTTAAGTCTGTAAATAGTGGAAGTTTAATTTTAAATCTTGTACATTGTCTGTTCTTAAGTGAGGATCACTGAAATGAATAATTTACTTTACTTTTTGACAATACTTGGTTGTAATAGCCAAGAAACTAGCAAATGTCTGAATGATGGATTTAATGAAAGCAGATGTAAGTATTAAACCTGTAAATATTAGAAGTTTAAATTTAATTAATGTACAAAATTTTACTGTTTATTGATTGGGGATCAATAAAATTAATGAAACTCAAGTTTTTCTAATTACATTTTTGTAATGTGTCTATCTGACATGTTCCACACCCAGGAGGATTCCTTCTTTTATGGGTCTATGGAGTGAATAATTAATCTAATCTAATCTAAAGCTTTGGGGAAGGTTCTCTTCAGTGGCTGTGTGTCGCGCTTCCGCAGGTGGCAGTCCTGTTGTGTGCTGGCGCACTGTGCGCCACGGCGGCGGCCAGCACGTGCGACGGCGAGAGCATCCTGAAGCTGATGAGGGACGCGTGCGTGGTGCGCCGGAGGCGCGACGCCTCCCCCGTACTGCGGGCGGCGGTGGAGGAGGAGCAGCTGAGGCAGCCGCGCGCCGGGCGCCTGCCGCACGGCCTGCGTGAGTACCTCGCCAGTGGTCTGCTGTGCAGTCAATCAGTCTGAGCACCACTGTAGGTCAGCCAGTGGCGAAACTAGGGTACGGCAGCTGGGGTGCGTGGCGTCAGCTCCGCGCCTTCCCATGTGGGACAAATAAATAAATGAGGAGGGCAAAGGAAAGGAGGGAGAGGGGAGACAAAGTAGAGGGGGAAGAAGAAGAAAAAGTACAAATGAAAGAACACTAACGAGGAATCCCATCAGTGCGAGGTCGCATGTTCAGTATTTACACCACTGACCATTAAAATTGCTACACCTAGAAGAAATGCAGATGATAAATGGGTATTTATTGGAGAAATATACCAGAACTGACATGTGATTACATTTTCACGCAATTTGGGTGCATAGATCCTGAGAAATCAGTACCCAGAACAACCAACTCTGGTCGTAATAACGGCCTTGATACGCCTGGGCACTGAGTCAAACAGAGCTGTGTGCAGGTACAGCTGCCCATACAGCTTCAACACGATACCACAGTTCATCTAGAGTAGTGACTGGCGTATTGTGACGAGCCAGTTGCTCGGCCACCATTGACCAGACGTTTTCAATTGGTGAGAGATCTGGAGAATGTGCTGGCCAGGGCAGCAGTCGAACATTTTCTGTATCCAAGAAGGCCCGTACAGGACCTGCAACAAGCGGTCGTGCATTATCCTGCTGAAATGTAGGGTTTCGCAGCGATCGTATGAAGGGTAGAGCCACGGGTCGTAACACATCTGAAATGTAATGTCCACTGTTCAAAGTGCCGTCAGTACGAACAAGAGGTGACCGAGACGTGTAACCAATGGCACCCCATACCGTCACGCCGGGTGATACGTCAGTATGGCGATGACAAATACACGCTTCCAATGTGCGTTCACCGTGTTGTCGCCAAACACGGATGCGAGCATCATGATGCTGTAAACAGAACCTGGATTCATCCGAAAAATAACGTTTCGCCACTCGTGCACCCAGGTTCGTCGTCGAGTACACCATCGCAGGCGCTCCTGTCTGTGATGCAACGTCCAGGGTAACCGCAGCCATGGTCTCCGACCTGATAGTCCGTGCTGCTGCAAACGTCGTCGAACTGTTCGTGCAGATGGTTGTTGTCTTGCAAACGTCCCCATCTGTTGGCTCAGGGATCGAGACGTGGCTGCACGATCCGTTACAGCCATGCGGATAAGATGCCTGTCATCTCGACTGCTATTGTTACGAGGCCGTTGGGATCCAGCACGGCGTTCCGTATTACCCTCCCGAACCCACCGATTCCCTATGCTGCTAACAGTCATTGGATCTCGACCAACGCGAGCAGCAGTGTCGCGATACGATAAACCGCAATCGCGATAGGCTACAATCCGACCTTTATCAAAGTCGGAAACGTGATGGTACGCATTTCTCCTCCTTACACGACGCATCATAACAACGTTTCACCAGGCAACGCCGGTCAACTGCTGTTTGTGTTATGAGAAATCGGTTGGAAACTTTCGTCGTGTCAGCACGTTGTAGGTGTCGCCACCGGCGCTAACCTTGTGTCAATGGTCTGAAAAGCTAATCATTATCACAGCATCTTCTTCCCGTCGGTTAAATTTCGCGTCTGTAGCACGTCATCTTCGTGGTGTAGCAATTTTAATGGCCAGTGGTGTAGTAAGGCTCATTTGAAAATGTTTTGCTAACAATTATGACAGGAAACACATTAGCTGCTAATAACTCATCATGTGCGTCAGGAGGGCAACAGAAACTGAATGTCCGGGAGGTGCAGAGATCAACTTGTATGGGATGTATGTACAAAACTTCACAAAATGGACAACGTCGACATTCAAGAAGTTTTCAAAACAACCCATTAACTTGCACAATGAAAACCGAGTGAAAAATGACACGCCACAGTGATCACAAAGGTTCGCACCATCGTTGGCGTAACCGAATACGAAACAGTCCGTCTTGGAGGTTATCGTGAAACTGGCTATTCTTCGGGGCGTAGCTGGAGATAGTGCGATAATATGTTTTATAGACACAGAAAAAACAAACATCTAGAGGCTGAATTTGTGGTTCCAGGTGATATGACTAGCAATGTCACACACTCTTCTGGAGGCAAAGTTTGCTCGAAAGGAGTATGACTTTTACACGAAGACCAAAAATCAAGCAAACGCAAGTTATTTTGACAGCTATTGGGGAAAAAAAGCAGTGCTCTTATCATAGCTGTAGTTTTCCTACGATCATTTTCCCACTCTTGCTTGCTGGTAGGTAAATATTCCCTGCTGCCCTTGTAATATAACGCACACGAGAAAGAATCGTAGAGGGTAGAGCACCTCCAAGTTCTCGCGGCATAATAAGTAATTTCATAGCTAATTTGCCATCCAGCTAAACAGTGGAAGTAATTGTATATGAATGCGTCAAGGCATTGACGTTAGCTGACCTTGAGACAACTCTCTAGGTAGCTCTGATTTCCAGGGTTCCTTTCATACACATTTCCTCTTCAAATCCAGATTGGTCGGAATCGAGTTTGCTTATTTCATCTACAAATTTTCTGGCCGTTCCGCAGTTTGCAGCGCATCATCATGTTGATGCTTTGTTTGAAATTTCGTTATGTTACATCTTCCAGCTCTGTAGCACTGTTTGAAGCTATGCAACCATCCACTGCTCCCCCTGAAATCATTGTTCTCTACGTCGTGGGCAATTTGATTTGCGTAACATAGTAGGTCGCTACCATGCACAACGTGTAAATTGAATATACGTCGCGCGCAATTTGATCTACATAATGTAGTACGCCACTACATGCACATCGTGTAAATTGAATCGAGCATCGCCGGCTGGAGTGGCCGAGCGTTTCTAGGCGCTACAGTCTGGAACCACGCGACTGCTACGGTCGCAGGTTCGAATCCTGCCTCGGGTATGGATATGTGTGATGTCTTTAGGTTGGTTAGGTTTAAGGAGTTCTAGGTTCCAGGGGACTGATGACGTCGGATGTTAAGTCCCATAGTGCTCAGAGCCATTTGAACCATTTTTGAATCGAGCATCCTTGAAACGTGCAAATAGTTTTTGTAACAAGTGAGCCTTGTCCTCCCTTGAATATCTGTAGTTTTCGACGGAGAAATACCACAACCAAGCGGTTGCGAATAATTTTTAATACATGGACCTAGGTTTCGACACCTCTAAGGATGTCTTCATCAGAATGAAATTATAACAACCGTAAAGCTACATTGCGGGCAGGCAGTAGTCAAAATTACGAGCAGACATGCTGAAGTCAAAAATTAAAAATGTTTCGGTGTTTGTTACATTTACTTTGTAATAAATAACATCAGACTACTGTAGCACTGTTGTGAGTTATTCGTCGAGTAAGTAGTTCAACCACACTCTGTAGGATAATGCTGTGCTCACCATTCGATACCTCGAGTCCCGCCCCCTATTGACATTAGCAGCTAATATTGTTGTTGCACAGTAGGCAATATGTGAGGCGTCGAATGCCATGAACATCATTGGCTTTTTAAGACCTCTTGTAAGAAAGGAAAGGATTGTAGGACACAATGGGAGAAGGAAGAGGGGAGATGCGCGAAACGGAAATACGAGAAAATTCGAGTTCGATTGTTTAACAATACCTACCTGTCTCTGGTACGAAGGCGGTCTGTACTCATATTGTTTTTGGCTACTTTACGGAGCCACTTTCATTATGCCAAATAAGTTTAACACAAAGAAAGTATAAAGAGTATATTTTGCGTTTGTTGTGGTGTTTGCCATAGTTTTGAATTAATTGCAATGTAACATCGTGAAAGGAATGACGTAATTGTTGCGAGCAGTGCGACTTTGAAATGCGAGTTTCCCTTATTTTGAACTGTATCACACAAAAAAGAATTACTTACATGTGTACCTTTTACCTTGTTGTAAAATCGTATTGATCTCGATAAATAGCATGAGGATTAAACAACGATGGGATGATGCCCACAAGAGGAGGATGAGGGGGGGGGGAGTGGTGACGGTGTGGGGGGGGGGGGGCAAGGCGAGATCACGAAGTTGTACTTTGTTCTGGTCGCGAGTCACTGTCACAGTAATACTACTAGTGTTGTCCATGATGTATCCTGTGGGCAGTGTCGCTGGATACCCTGATTGGTCTGCAAAAAGTATTCTGTCTCTTGACAAACTACCTGCTACTTAAACTCCCTCGGGTTCTTCGGTCGACGTTGGCTTGAAAAATCATCAAACCCACGTCGCCCGAAAAATCCGAGGCAGATAGTCCAAGCATTATGGAGAAGTGACTGCAAAAATTATTACCTGAAAACAAAAAAATGAACGTGTAGGAAATTAAATTTTAAATAGAGTTTCTTTTTCATGAAACTCGATCCATGGCCAAAAAACATTCGCTAAGTTGCAGAGAACGGTTTTTCTTAAATAAGTAAAAACCTATAGCTTCGACCGAAAAACGTTAAATGAGACAGTTGTAGGACATAAAAAGATCCATCTATCACTTTTATAAGTATCGATTGCTTTCTTACATTTCGAGATACATCAAAAAATGTTAAGAATCGTATTCTGTATGACTCATTAACATTACCATTCCCATACTTGTTGTGTATCGTAAGTATAAACCGAGGTAAATAAAAAAAGTACTCGTTTTAAAAAGTAACAAATGTTATTTACTTCTCGAAATACATCGATTTTCTCAGAGAAAGGTGTCCCGATAACTGTCTAAACCTTCGTAGCGGACAGCCTTACAGTTACGGTTTTACGCTTATTTCTTTCGCAAAGAGTTGTGCTACCAAGCTGTTAAATAGCTTTTATGGTTTTATTGAACGTAAGGCTAAAAAAAATAACTTATGAAAACTTGCTTCTTTGTTGCGCGTGCTTTTTTCAACTAACTACCACCATTTTTATTTTATGAAAATAACTTTTAAGGAAAGAAATTGCTGATATTTTTAGCGAATTAAAAAAAAGTTCTACGACCTTCTGTAACCGAGAATACTTTTTGAAAAACAAATCAAGTTGACGCAATTAACATTGTACAGCGATGCACTTGCTGGAAGTTAATATTGAATACTTATATGTTCAAGAAAAAATACTAGGATATGTGTAATTGATGTTTTAGTACTAGTAATTGAGCATGAAAGTGAAGCGTGCAAGCGTGGGGTCAACTTTGTGTTATAGTGGCAACCCTCCATTTTTATTGCATATGCGGATTAAACGACAAAAATATGCACGGTTTACTCAATCCATTGTTTCCTATTCGTGGTTGATGGCGCTGTGATCGACAAATATCCAGTGTGCCTACATTTGCGATCAAGAACCGACACATCTGATTCTACATTTCATTTACGACGTAAATGTAACCTTTTGTGTTCAAACGGTTGAGATTGATGTTCACAGGTCAGTACAAATAATATGGTTAGAAATTGCCATTTCTGTCAGATAAGCTACTTGTACGGTAATGTAGCTCTCTATTGATTGTGGTTCTGTCCCCAAACCATCTGAAGGTTTGATTTGGATGGCCATTTTCGAACCCCACTATCGCGATGACTGATTTCGATGTTTGTTTCCACGCAACCGCGCTGGTCGCTATGAGGCTACTGGCGCAAAACATATCACAACCATCGTAACAAGGCAAAATGTCCATGAGGTGATAGTCACAGGCGCACCTGCCATGGGTAGTCACCGTAATCAAGCACTCAAATGGTGAGAGGTCAGGTGACGCAGAGAAATCAAGCACCCCAATGCTGTGGGATAAGTGAACTCACCGATGGGAACAGAAAATTATTACGTTCCTAGATCACGCTAAACGTTGTTTCTAATCAGGTATTAAACGGACAATGATGTTGTACTGTAATCGTACAATCAAATTTGGTACACTAATATAAATATCAATCCTTAGAACACTAAGGTTTGCATTACATACACAAAGGTTTACGTTTACATCGTAAATGAAATGTAGAATCAAATGCGTCGATTCTCAACGTGCAAAAACAGGCTCACCTCATGTTTATCGATTACAGCGCCATATACCACGAAATAAAAGCAATGGATTGAGTAAACTGTATTTTTTTTGCGTAAATCCGAACGTGCAACAAAAATGAGGGTTCCCATTTGAAAATACAAAGTTGGCGCTACCCACGCAGGAAGGGTGGTTAGGAGGTGGTCAGTGTAGTCCCCTTTCATAGTATTCACTTTTCACCTACATTTTTTTCGTACGGTACGTCGTTTTTGAGATATTTAGTTGTCTCAAGTTAAAACAAGCGCCCTGTAGGCGATCTGTGAGGCTGATTGTAATACAGTCCAGAATAATGTGAAACACCGTTTATGTAAATATCTCCTCAGTATAACTGATATCACCCTCCACTGTTCCGTCTGTTAGGCTGCTTCTCCTTTTCTTTGTTTCTTTTTTTTGTAAAGCATTTTTCTGGGGCTATTTAAATTGTGACCATGTTGCTGCTCGAAGACCTACATTCTTGCAAAATATCTACCCACTTTCTGTGAAGACAAGCAATGCACCAGGAACAGCTGCGTTTAACTATTGTTGAATACGTATTTATTTATTTTATAAATACGTAAAAAGACTGTGACAAGACTTCGATCATCCCAACAGTGGGGACACGTCTTCTAGCCAACTTGACAACCGTATGGCGAAGAAGGAAGTAAAGAAAGGCACCACGCCGCAAAATAGTGCCTTTTTCTACCTCCGTTTATCCACGGATAGTAGCGAGCACACGATCAGTAATATGGAAGAGAGAATCGTTCGTTGTTCTCTATCGTGATACATAACATGCACCATCACACTTCCTGAACATATGATGGTGTAAGTGATGTATCATGACAGAAAAAGGAGGCTCCGCTGTAGGTATTTTTATTTTATTCTTTTTAAGTTCACCCTGTAGTTAAGGTCCTCCAAGAAAGTGTTTTGTTTCTCATTAGGCAACGTCGCAGGTTACTCAAAATTCTAAGACGTACGCGTCGTATTAACCCACATAAATTCACCTGATGACTGAGTTTTAAACCTTCAAATGGTTCAAATGGCTCTGAGCACTATGGGACTTAACATCTGAGGTCATCAGTCCCCTTTAACTTAGAACTACTTAAACCTAACAAACCTAAGGACATCACACACATCCATGCCCGAGGCAGGATTCGAACCTGCGACAGTAGCAGTCGCGCGGTTCCGGACTGAAGCGCCTAGAACCACTCGGCCACCGCCGCCGGCTTTTAAACCTTCAAAACGCGTTATGCAGATAAATAATCAGTGATTGGTAACAATAAACTTGTTGTTTCATTGGATATGAATAACAACAGAGTTTTCTTAGTAAGCAAAAAAGATGAAGAAGATTATGTGAACGTGCACATGTTTGCTTTGCTTGGGGATTCACCCTTTCTGAATGTATGGGTTCTTTATGAAAGTAAGCTGTTGCATACCAAAAAATTCCATTCTCAGAAAAGAAATATGTGCATAAGCTAAACTTACGTTTACAGTTGAGAAGCAAATCTGTCTGCGAGAATGTAAATGAAATATGCCCTGTCTGAACCAAAACTGTGTGTTACAAAAAAAGTTGACCCTGTACTTAAATGAGAATAATTTTAAACTATGAAACTGTAAACACGTATCTCATGTATTTGGCTTCCTGTTCGCAATGGAAAACGCTGTGCAGCTGCCCTCTATAAAAAGAAAAAAAAGTTGTTTCTCAATTTCTGAGCTGCTTCTAACTGTAGGGAATCTCTTGAATACGTTCAGTGCAAACTTGGGTCTCATAAAATTTATCTCTCATAAAAAAGAATGTTCATCAGGGAATGGGAGCTGGATAATGATGTAGGATAATTTGAGTTCTCTCCTAACAGAAATTCTTCTCAAGAAACTGTATTAAAAAGATTTATTTCAAAAATTTCTGGACGCTATTCCATTTACAGAATTTCACCATTCAGGGTCATTACAAACTTATCTCCAGGCAGCGCAGCGTCTGTCGAGGCTGCGTGCGTATAACTAAAAGATACAAATATGACATGTGCGTCTTAAGACATCCAAAAATAAGAAAATTACCTATAAAATTATATACATACACCTTTCACAGTCACGGTAAAGGCTAACAAAAAATTTCCGCGTTTAAGAATAAAAGATCAATTGCAAAAGATGAGTAATTTTTAAAAATGTCGAATCAAACTGCCTTCCGCCTTCTAAATTTCCAGTTGTTATTTTATTTGAGCAACCAGTTTCGGCGCTACATTACGCCATCTCCAGGCCCCTGACCGACGTGCGGGAACAATCCCACATCTGATCCAGTCAAAATAGGGGGCAGCATTCAGTGACTGGTATCCGCAGATAACTTCTTGACACAGCGATCCACTCGATCATCACTTATCGACCGACTGGCAAGTGATGATCGAGGGGATCGCTGTGTCAAGAAGTTATCTGCGGATACCAGTCACTGAATGCTGCCCCCTATTTTGACTGGATCAGATGTGGGATTGTTCCCGCACGTCGGTCAGGGGCCTGGAGATGGCGTAATGTTGCGCCGAAACTGGTTGCTCAAATAAAATAACAACTGGAAATTTGGACGGTAGAAAGGCTGTGTAAAGACGGATTTGCAGAAAGTAGTGTTTATTCTTATCTATAAGATGTGAAGTAGTAAGATGGAAGTAGCAACCGAGAAAGAGTGGGTACTAAAGTGAACGATGTTGATGAAGCACAGTTGCCCTGCCTGCTTCAGCTGCAGACGACCAGTTCTGGGTGAGCCTGCTGGAGCTGGCCGACGCCGAGGAGAAGAGGGTGCTGTCGCGCGCGCTGCGCAAGAGCTCCGAGTTCCACCAGCTGATCAGCGTCTGCTGCCGGCGCACCTGCACCGCCAAGGACTTCCGCGTGCTGTGTGGGCCTCCACGCAAGACGTGACCGCTCCATTATGTGTCTATATTTCCTCGCCTGGAGGTGTATTTTCTAGTCATCTTTGTAAACTACTCTTTAGCAAATAAATAAACACTTTCTATAATACGTGCGTGAAGTACGATTAAATCTGTAAAAAATAGTGCCTAGACAAATTTATTTCCATTTTTCAGCAAAACACAAGTAAAAACACTGTAATTACAGACACAGTCAGCTTCTCATACACACGACAGTGTAGATCTAAATGGAACATATCCAAACCACCTTCGTTTAGCTGATGATATTCTAATGTTCCCTGTATACATATATACGAGGTGTGTTTATTAAGTAAGTACCTTTTTGCCACACCGCGGCCGCAGCGCTGCGGTCGGCGTTCTGCGCATGCGCACTGGGTACCTACATCTGTTTTCTACGCACTGACGCCATTACAGTCTGATTCTTCCTTGTTTACGTTGTGTACTGAGTGTTTAAGATGCCTCCAATAATCGTGTTTCCCGCCAACTGTGAAGTAAGGGCTGTTATAATATTTCGTACTGCTAAAGGCCTACAAGCGATCGGTATTCATTGTGAGATCTGTGCAGTTTACGGAGAAAAAAGGTGAGAGAAAACAGAAGCTTTACGATTTCCTCCTTGCAGGATGACTTTCCTAATGTTTCTCATAGTGTTTTGTATGGCATTGTGCCCGAGCACTTGAATTACCGAAAATTGTGTGCACGTTGGCTACCGAAAATGTTGACGGATGTGCACAAAACCAAACGTTTAGACAGTGCATTGACTTTCCTCGAGCCATACCACAATGATGGTCATGACTTCTTAAGCCAAATTGTTACAAACGATGAAACATGGGTGGCCTACGTCAAACCAGAATCGAAGCAACAGTCCATGGAATGGCGGCATTCAGATTCACCCAGAAAACTGAAATCTAAGCAAACAATTTCTGCCCGGAAAATCATGTTCACAGTGTTTTGGGACAGAAAAGGAGTACTGCTTGTGGAATTTCTGCCTCGTAATGAGACAATCGATGCAGCAGCTTACTGTAAGACACTACACAATCTGCGCCATTCAATTCAGAACAAAAGACGTGGCAAGTAGAGCAAGGGCATCGTTTCGCTGCAAGACAATGTCTGTCCGCATGTGACTAATCAGACCAAAGATATTATCACAACTTTTCGATGGGAAAGTCTAGATCATCCTCCGTACAGCCCCGATCTTGCGCCCAGTGACTACCATCTGATCTTGCACTTGAAGAAACACCCAGACGGTCAGCATCTTCAAGACAATGACGAAGTGAAAACAGTGGTGATGCAGTGGTTAACAAGTCAGGCGGCAGATTTCTATGACGAGGGTATTCAAAAACTGATACAATGTTATGACAAGTGCCTCAATATTGACGAAAATGGTGTAGAAAAGTAGATTAAGGTACAGGCTTTCAGTAAAAATAAGATTATTGAGATATCTTAGCACGTCTTTTTTTAATTTCAAAATGGTACTAACTTAAGAAACACGTCTTAGCACGTCTTTTTTTAATTTCAAATCGGTACTAACTTAAGAAACACGTCTCGTATTATAAAAGTTGATGTATATTATTCACTCCTCCTAAACCACAGCATCGCTTTCAACCAAACTTTGTACACCTATTGTTTACTATCTGGAAAGAAATACTGTGGAGGTAAGAACCAACAATGTCCTAATGGAGTGAGGACGTGGAGAGAGAAGGGAAGAGAAGGAGATGGACAAAGAGAGGGAAGGAGAAAACGGATTCAGCGAAACTGAAGAGGAAATAGAAGAGGAGGATGAGATGAACTTGGGAGGAGGAGATGTAAACCGGGGGGATGGAGCAGACAGACAGAGAGTAGGACAGGAGGAGATGGACAGAGAGTGGAGGTGGACAGACACAAGGGGAGAAGGAAATGTACAGAGAGGTGAGGAGGAGATTGACAGAGATAGTGGAGTGGATGAATTGTGTAGAGAGGGGGCGAAGGACCAGATGGATAGAGAGAGGGACAGGAGGAGATGGACAGAGAAAGGGGAGAGGAGAAGGTGGATGGAGAGAAGGGAAGGAGGAAATTGACTGAGAGGGGGAGAAAGAAATGGATAGAGAGAGGGAGAAGGAGCAGATGGAGAGAGAGAGGGAGAAGGAGGAGATGGAGAGAGAGAGAGAGCAGGATGAGAAGTGCAGAGAATGAGTGGTGGAGGAGGTGGACAGAGAGAGGGGAGGGAGATGGACAAATAGAGGGGGATGATGAGATAGAGCAACCTTGAAAGTAGGCCTCAAAATAAATTACTAGAACACTACAGAATCGAGCAACCAACAGACATAGAAGAAGCTAGTACGGATTAATAATGAAGCCACAGATCCTGTAAAACAGTCCTTTCGTCTGTGCGTCTGAGCTTTTGTGGTGTCTCACGAAGTGTGTCTTGCAGCCTTTGCAAAGTGCAGCACGCGAGATAAACCACGTGACGTATTGCTCTGCAGCGTGTACTGGTGTACTCAGACTAATCTTCAGCATTGCTACACTCTTATCTCAGTATAAATAAAGATCACTAGCCTCGCTTAGATCCTGCAGGACAAGGTTAAAATTGTCACTACGCCTATACCACTAATCAACGCCCTGTTGCACTCCAACAATCGTGTTCGACTTTGTAGTCGACGGTAGGAAGAGGTGGGCTACACAGTGGTACAGCAACTGTCGTCGTAGCAAAGCTAGAAAGGAGCAGA
The DNA here is from genome assembly GCF_023864275.1 of Schistocerca cancellata. NCBI lineage: Eukaryota > Metazoa > Arthropoda > Insecta > Orthoptera > Acrididae > Schistocerca > Schistocerca cancellata. Next base: position 573,995,524 of record NC_064633.1, on the reverse strand, counting down.
AATGGTTAGCCAACAAGTTAACACAGTAAACGGAAGATTTATTTAACTTGTATGCATGAAGACTCATTGCAAATAATGCAGAAAGAATGAGAGTACAGCTCTCAAAGTCAGCAAGAAAGAGGCTCTTTGAGCTAAAGCATGAACAAAGGTGTTGGAGCCACAGGCAGGTGGCGACTGCGTAACATCACATGGCGAGGTAGCTCCGAGAGCGAAGTGATGTGTGGCTGCCACCAGCCGTCCCATATGGCGACGACGGAGGGCGTTCATGTTACGGAGCCGCTGGAGGTGTGGCCCAGCACTAGGTCCACCAGATCCTGTGCGACTGCTGTCAGCACCTGAAGGAAACTTGATATTCTGTTGCCAAATTTATGACGCTGGTAGGGTGGTATTACAAATAATGGGAGAAAACTGGTGATTGAAAATTCATGAGAAGATCCTGTCGCTGCGAAAAACGCCTTTGATTTAATGATTGCGACTCCAATTCATGTATCATGTCTGTGACACAATCTCCCCTATTTCGCGATAATACAAAACGAGCTGCCCTTCTTTGTACTTTTTCGATGTCATCCGTCAGTTCCACCTGATGCCGGTCCCACACCGCACAGCAGTACTCCAGAATAGGGCGGACAAGCGTGGTGTAAGCAGTCTCGCTACTAGACCTGTTGCACCTTCCAAGTGTTCTGCCAATGAATCGCAGTCTTTGGTTTGCTGTACCCACAATATCATCTATGTGAGCGTTCCAATTTACGTTATTTGTAAACATTGTGTTGGCACCCACCTACATAGGTAAAAATGATCATCATGATAAAATACACTCCTGGAAATGGAAAAAAGAACACATTGACACCGGTGTGTCAGACCCACCATACTTGCTGCAGACACTGCGAGAGGGCTGTACACGCACGGCACAGCGGACACACCAGGAACCGCGGTGTTGGCCGTCGAATGGCGCTAGCTGCGCAGCATTTGTACACCGCCGCCGTCAGTGTCAGCCAGTGTCAGCATACGGAGCTCCATCGCAGTCTTTAACACTGGTAGCATGCCGCGACAGCGTGGACGTGAACCGTATGTGCAGTTGACGGACTTTGAGCGAGGGCGTATAGTGGGCATGCGGGAGGCCAGGTGGACGTACCGCCGAATTGCTCAATACGTGGGGCGTGAGGTCTCCACAGTACATCGATGTTGTCGCCAGTGGTCGGCGGAAGGTGCACGTGCCCGTCGACCTGGGACCGGATCGCAGCGACGCACGGATGCACGCCAAGACCGTAGGATCCTACGCAGTGCCGTAGGGGACCGCACCGCCACTTCCCAGCAAATTAGGGACACTGTTGCTCCTGGGGTATCGGCGAGGACCGTTCGCAACCGTCTCCATGAAGCTGGGCTACGGTCCCGCACACCGTTAGGCCGTCTTCCGCTCACGCCCCAACATCGTGCAGCCCGCCTCCAGTGGTGTCGCGACAGGCGTGAATGGAGGGACGAATGGAGACGTGTCGTCTTCAGCGATGAGAGTCGCTTCTGCCTTGGTGCCAATGATGGTCGTATGCGTGTTTGGCGCCGTGCAGGTGAGCGCCACAATCAGGACTGCATACGACCGAGGCACACAGGGCCAACACCCGGCATCATGGTGTGGGGAGCGATCTCCTACACTGGCCGTACACCACTGGTGATCGTCGAGGGGACACTGAGTAGTGCACGGTACATCCAAACCGTCATCGAAACCATCGTTCTACCATTCCTAGACCGGCAAGGGAACTTGCTGTTCCAACAGGACAATGCACGTCCGCATGTATCCCGTGCCACCCAACGTGCTCTAGAAGGTGTAAGTCAACTACCCTGGCGAGCAAGATCTCCGGATCTGTCCCCCATTGAGCATGTTTGGGACTGGATGAAGCGTCGTCTCACGCGGTCTGCACGTCCAGCACGAACGCTGGTCCAACTGAGGCGCCAGGTGGAAATGGCATGGCAAGCCGTTCCACAGGACTACATCCAGCATCTCTACGATCGTCTCCATGGGAGAATAGCAGCCTGCATTGCTGCGAAAGGTGGATATACACTGTACTAGTGCCGACATTGTGCATGCTCTGTTGCCTGTGTCTATGTGCCTGTGGTTCTGTCAGTGTGATCATGTGATGTATCTGACCCCAGGAATGTGTCAATAAAGTTTCCCCTTCCTGGGACAATGAATTCACGGTGTTCTTATTTCAATTTCCAGGAGTGTAAATCAGGGCTCGCACAGAAAATTTAAGTGTTCGTTTTTCCCGCGTGCCGTTCGAGAGTGGAACGGTAGAGAGACAGCTTGAAGGTGGTTCATTGAACCCTCTCGCAGGCACTTTATTGTGAGTGGCAGAGTAATGACGTAGATGTAGATGTATTGATACGTGATATCACACAAACTACTTTTAGAAGACTTTTAGGTCTGACCACTAGGCTAGAAAACTGCCATCCCAAACAGTAGCTACACCAGGTCCAAAGGGCTGCCAGCAACTTCCTTCGATAAGCTCCTCCTTGAGGAAAGTTGGATAACAGGCTAAAGTCAATTAGGAGAACACCTGCATAAACACTACGTTTCAAGTTTCCACTGCAACAAATGGAATTTATGTATATTTAGGAAAAAGGCTAAAATGTTCACCTGATCACAGTTGCAGGTTGCCAAACTAACAGCTTCTAGGGGGACAAAAATTTCATTTTCAGTATTTCATATAATTATTGACCTAACAATTATAGAGAATCTCCCTCTTACCAGCGACATATCTTATCCATAACAGTTTTAAAGAGAGCCGGAGGAATACTCAGCCCACAGCTAGGAGAGTATCGAGCAGGATTTAGAAAGAGAAGCTCTTGTGCAGAGCAAACACAAAATCTAACGAACGTAATAGAAATGATGGAAATCAGAAACTTGAAATACGTGGTAACTTTTGTAGATTTTAAAAAGGCATATGGCTGAACTGATAGAAATGCACGAATCAACATTTTAAACGATTTCGGAATCCAAAACAAAACGAGAAATAATTAAAGGAACTGTAACAAACACAATATCAGAAATAAAATTTATAGGAGAGCTGTCAAAACCTTTTGAAATAATATCAGGAGTAAGACAGGAAAATAGTATATCGTCCCTAATTTTTAACTGCACATTAGAGAAGGTAGTGAAATAATGGTGAAAATCCATCAGTGGCAAGGGCGTTCAACTAGAAAGAAACCAATGTAAAATCACCATTACCTTCTATCTTTTGCAGGTGGCATGGCATTAATTACTGACTCGCCGGAGAACATAACGGGAACTTTTTGATCACCCCTAATATAACGTATATTAAAAGTTAAAAGTTAAAGCTCCCTCTCCCCCCCCCCCCCCCCCCATGAACCATGGACCTTGCCGTTGGTGGGGAGGCTTGTGTGCCTCAGCGATACAGATAGCCGTACCGCAGGTACAACCACAACGGAGGGGTATCTGTTGAGAGGCCAGACAAACGTGTGGTTCCTGAAGAGGGGCAGCAGCCTTTTCAGTAGTTGCAGGGGCAACAGTCTGAATGTTTGACTGATCTGGCCTTGTAACACTAACCAAAACGGCCTTGATGTTGCTGGTACTACGAACGGCTGGAAAGCAAGGGGAAACTACAACCGTACTTTTTCCCGAGGGCATGCAGCTTTACTGTATGGTTAAATGATGATAGAGTCCTCTTGCGTAATATATTCCGGAGGTAAAAAAGTCCCCCATTCGGATCTCCGGGCGGGGACTACTCAGGAGGACGTTGTTATCAGGAGAAAGAAAACTGGCGTTCTACGGATCGGAGCGTGGAATGTCAGATCCCTTAATCGGGCAGGTAGGTTAGAAAATTTAAAAAAGGAAATGGATAGGTTAAAGTTAGATATAGTGGAAATTAGTGAAGTTCGGTGGCAGGAGGAACAAGACTTCTCGTCAGGTGAATGCAGGGTTATAAATAAAAAATCAAATAGGGGTAATCCAGTGGTAAATAGGAGTGCGGGTAAGCTACTACAAACAAACTAAGCGCATTATTGTAGCCAAGATAGACACGAAGCCCACGCCTACTACAGTACTACAAGTTTATATGCCAACTAGCTTTGAAGATGATGAAGAAATTGATGAAATGTATGATTAGATGAAAGAAATAATTCGTATAGTGAAGGGAGACGACAATTTAATAGTCATGAGTGACTGGAATTCGACAGTAGGAAAAGGAAGAGAAGGAAACGTAGTAGGCGAATATGGATTGGGGCTAAGAAATGCAAGAGGAAGCCGCCTGGTAGAATTTTGCACATAGCATAACTTAATCATAGCTAACACTTGGTTCAAGAATCATGAAAGAAGGCTGTATACATGGAAGAACCCTGGAGATACTAGAAGGTTTCAGATAGATAATATAATGGTAAGACAGAGATTTAAGAACCAGATTTTATATTGTAAGACATTTCCAGGGGCAGATGTGGACTCTGACCACAATCTATTGGTTATGAACTGTAGATTAAAACTGAAGAAACTGCAAAAACGTGAGAATTTCAGGAGATGGGACCTGGATAAACCGACTAAACCAGAGGTTGTACAGAGTTTCAGGGAGAGCATAAGGGAACAATTGACAGGAATGGGGGAAAGAAATACAGTAGAAGAAGAATGGGTAGCTTTGAGGAATAAAATAGTGAAGGCAGCAGAGGATCAAGTTGGTAAAAAGACGAGGGCTAGTAGAAATCCTTGGGTAACAGAAGAGATACTAAATTTAATTGATGAAAGAAGAAAATACAAAATGCAGTAAATGAAGCAGGCAAAAAGAAACACAAACGTCTCAAAAATGAGATCGACAGGAAGTGCAAAATGGCTAAGCAGGGATGGCTAGAGGACAAATGTAAGGATGTAGAGGCTTATCTCACTAGGGGTAAGATAGATACTGCCTACAGGAAAATTAAAGAGACCTTTCGAGAAAAGAGAACCACTTGCATGAATTTCAAGAGCTCAGATGGAAACCCAGTTCGAAGCAAAGAGGGGAAAGCAGAAAGGTGGAGGGAGTATATAGAGTGTCTATACCGGGGCGATGTTCTTGAGGACAGTATTATGAAAATGGAAGAGGATATAGATGAAGATGAAATGGCAGATACGATACTGCAAGATGTATGAGACAGGCGAAATACCCTCAGACTTCAAGAAAAATATAATAATTCCAATCCCAAAGAAAGCAGGTGTCGACAGATGTGAAAATTAACGAACTATCAGTTTAATAAGCCACAGCTGCAAAATACTAACACGAATTGTTTACAGACGAATGGAAAAACTGGTAGAAGCCGATGTCGGGGAAGATCAGTTTGGATTCCGTAGAAATGATGGAACACGTGAGGCAATACTGACCCTACGATTAAGGAAAGGCAAACCTACGTTTCTAGCATTTGTAGACTCAGAGAAAGCTTTTGACAATGTTAACTGGAATACTCTCTTTCAAATTCTAAAGGTGGCAGGGGTAAAATACAGGGAGCGAAAGGCTATTTACAATTTGTACAGAAACCAGCTGGCAGTTATAAGAGTCGAGGGACATGAAAGGGAAGCAGTGGTTGGGAAGGGAGTGAGACAGGGTTGTAGCCTTTCCCCGATGCTATTCAATCTGTGTATTGAGCAAGCAGTAAAGGAAACAAAAGAAAAGTTCTGAGTAGGTATTAAAATCCAGGGAGAAGAAATAAAAACTTTGAGGTTCGCCGATGACATTCTAATTGTGTCAGAGACAGCAAAGGACTTAGAAGAGCAGTTGAACGGAATGGACAGTGTCTTGAAAGGAGGATATAAGATGAACTCAACAAACGCAAAACGAGGATAATGGAATGTAGTCGCAATAAGTCGGGTGATGCTGAGGAAATGAGACACTTAAAGTAGTAAATGAGTTTCGCTATTTGGGGAGCAAAATAACTGATGATGGTCGAAGTAGAGAGGATATAAAGTGTAGACTGGCAATGGCAAGGAAAGCGTTTCTGAAGAAGAGAAATTTGTTAACATCGAATATAGGTTTAAATGTCAGGAAGTCGTTTCTGAAAGTATTTGTATGGAGTGTAGCCATGTATGGAAGTGAAACGTGGATGATAAATAGTTTGGACAAGAAGAGAGTAGAATCCTTTGAAATGTGGTGCTACAGAAGAATGCTGAATATTAGGTGGGTAGATCACGTAACTAATGATGAGGTACTGCACAGAATTGGGGAGAAGAGGAATTTGTAGCACAACTTGACTAGAAGAAGGGATCTGTTTGTAGGACACGTTGTGAGGCACCACGGGATCATCAATTTTGTATTGGAGGGAAGCATGGGGGGTAAAAATCGTAGAGGGAGACCAAGAGATGAATACACAAAGCAGATTCAGAAGGATGTAGGTTGCAGTAGGTCCTGGGAGATGAAGAAGCTCGCACAGGATGGGGAGCTGCATCAAGCCAGTCTTTGGACTGAAGACCACAACAACAACGTAAAAATAATATCCGCAGATATGAGCAAAACTTGAATGACATTACAGGTTTTTCCCCTTGTCGGTTACTTTTGGATCATTCATTCTCGATTTTAAATTAGTGTGGATCCCGACGACACCAAATATTGTATATGAAGTTAAGAGGCGATGAAGTATCGAAGTGGCGCCATTCACATCTTGTTGATTGGTTCCTGTAGAGTGTCATGTTCCAATACTTGGTTGAGGAGACTGAGTCAATAATATGCGATGTTTTCTCCAGGAGCCGGCCGGAGTGGCCAAGCGGTTCTAGGCCCTACAGTCCGGAACCGCGCGACCGCTACGGTCGCAGGTTCGAATCCTGCCTCGCGCATGGATGTGTGTGATGTCCTTAGGTTAGTTAGGTTTGAGTAGTTCTAAGTTATAGGGGACTTATGACCTCAGCAGTTGAGTCCCATAGTGCTCAGAGCCATTTGAACAATTTTTTTTCTCCAGGACTGTGTTTACCAGATTTCTTTTAAAAGTGGCGTTCTACATGTGTCAACTCAGCTTGTGTGTAGTCTAAGAAGAGCTCTATTTACAAGTTCCGGCAACAACAAGGAATGCAAGTTGGTCACGTCTAGGAAATTTAGTTTAGAGAAAATTTAAACAAAAAAATTGTATCTATCTTTATGCATCTTTCAACCGTCTAGAAAGACAGTCAACAACTATTGTCTGCCAGTTCTCCGTAGTGGGGTGAGCGATAAGCGGCGCAAACTGTTCGTACAAGAATGAAGCTTAACATTCTTTTACGATGGCAGCTTTTCTAAAGAAAGCACTTTATGCCCCAAGAGATAACAAGTTACAAAAACACAATCAAATAGTGAGACTAGGTACACAAGGCCACACCAGAGCAGTTAATGACACTTCGCGTACCTTTTGGCGACTGTCGTGAGCAATTATTACTGGGAAATGTATTCATACAAGAAACGAGGCAGATATATGTTTTTGTGGCAGGTACTTATCAGTAGTACAGATACTTTCAACAGTTTATGTTTGGTACCGGGAAGGCGGCTATTGACATCATGTTTATTTAGTACATTTGTTTCGTATTCCAATTTTTTCAATATTATTTTTCAAAAGTAGTGAGGCAGCCTCGAGGTCAAGCCATTGGACTCTTATCTCTGGAAGCATCCCTAAAATCAGCACCTAATTATTCACAATTACGTTTCTCTACGAACGATCTGTTCGTAGCCTATTTAAGGAATCGTACTACTACTCGTCTGCAATTGTGGTCATGAGAAACGTAAATGTGAATAATTGGGTGCTGATTTTAGGGACGCTTCCAGAGAATACGAGTCCAATGACTTGACCTCGAGGCTGCCTCACTACTTGTGAAAAATAATATTGAAAGAATTGGAATACGAAACAAATGTACTAAATAAACATGATGTCAATAGCCGCCTTGCCAGTACCAAACATAAACTGTTGAAAGGAGATGTACTACTGATAAGTACCTGCCACAAAAACATATATCTGCCTCGTTTCTTGTATGGATACATACCTATCTCTCCCGCCTCTGAGGCGTTGATGGCGACGAGACAACAAATCATAATCTTCTTAATTTTTGTCTGACTTTTAGGTTTCCGTACCTGAAACGGTGAAAGCACTCGTAGGATCACTTTGTCCTCACGTTTATGTCACATATGTCGATAGCCGCAAACTCACGCATATATATACAGGATGATTATAATAAAAGTTAAACTTTCAAAACGCTGTAGAAATAACACCACTGGTCAGAATGACGTCAAACTGCAACGGAATATTATCGGAGAAGGGGGAAAACGCATGGCAGAAGAGCAATAAAACAGCGTAAAAACTGATCAGTTGATGGCGCTGCGTGAATCAGAATACGTAAATGAAAACACCTGTCATGAGCACGACCCATTGAAGTTGCTATAAACACGCCGGGTACACGGCTTTTCCTGCTTTCGCGTCTGCGACATTCCCCATGATTGTCTGAATGCAGGATCGCGCTCTGCTTGTAAAGCTGTATTACAAGAATGATGACTGTACACACCTCTCTCTGCAGATGTTCCGGACAGTGAAGGGTTTGAAAAATAGTGTTGGTCTGATGACTGCCGTGGGTCTGGAGAAAATGATTCGGAAATTCGAAAAGACGGGTTCTGTTGGTGTGCAACCTGGTAGAGGGAGGAAAGGATTTGATTCGTCGTCAGTAGAGGCAGTGGCCACAGCAGTGCAGGAGGAGACGAGTGGTGGCGTGCAAACGTGTGGTGCACGGAGAATTGCCCGAACATTGGACATACCCGTGAGCACGGTGCGTAAAATCCTGCGAAACTTTCTTCTTTGCTATCCATTCAAAATTACCCACGTGCATGAGGTGCTTCCTGTTGACCTACCAACAAGAGAAGCTTTTGCTTTAGAATTTCTTGCTTGCATGGAAGTGGACAATGATTGGCCGTGAAAATGGTGTAAGTAGGCTGTTTAGTTTCTTATATTGGTAACGCCGCCGCCACGTAGCGCTCTCTGTATGAAAATCACTGGCTGTGCTGTGTGCAGTCTGTGGCTAGTTTGCATTGTTGTCTGCCATTGTTTGCAGCCCGCTCCATTTCCCTATGTACAATTGCCAAATTACTACTTTGAACATTAGTTAATTCATCACTCGGTGGCGCTAACGCACTGCTTTCGCCTTCACTGTCATTTCTCAGTTTACTTTGGAGCCTAGTATTACGTTTTTCACACGCCATTATTGTCACAATATTTCACACGATAACACAGAAAAACACAATTTGAAGAGCAACAATAATAGAACACATTAACATAGCACTGAAAATAATATCTCGTTAATTGCAAGCGCGGCTGCGAAATACTTGGTGCAAATCTACATGCATGCCACAACTGTTTTACTGTACAACAATGAAATGCTGCAACTACAAAGGAGATTCTCTCTACAATTACGCGCTAGCAATAAACAAAATCTACACTAATTACACAAACTACAAGAAAAAATCAGAAGATTCCAGTGAGGTATCCTCGGCTAAGGGTCGACATATGAAACGTCCCCTTAGAAAAATTATACATGACTGTGCTTAAACTGACACACAATATTTTTAGCGCAACGCAATCTGACTTTCAAAAATCCCTACAAAAGAATGGCCCTGATTAACATTAACCTATACGTTTCACAAATCACTTACCTCACAAAAATCTTCATTACTCGAACTACTGCAATACAGCGAGCGCCACTACTGCCAGCTAAATAAAAGATTCAAACTACGGAAGGCACTAACTACTGATAGGCATAGTTAGCAAATGAAAGATTTTAATAGAGAACAAACAATGTATTTACCTCAATAGTGTTCTAAAGTCATACTGTATATAGCAGTTCATGATATCCAGTATTGCAAATTTCAAAACTCCGCCATCTCTCTCCCCACGTCCACCACTGCTGGCGGCTCACCTTCTACTGCGCAACGCTACGCGTGTTCACGTCCAGCTGCCGCTGCCCAACACTACAATGGCAGACAACAATGCAAACTAGTCACAGACTGCACACAGCACAGCCAGTGATTTTCATGCAGAGAGCGCTACGTGGCGGCGGCGTTACCAATATAAAAATCTAAACAGCCTACTTACAATGGAAATGAGCGTGCGTCATTGTGGGCCGGGAGTCACCCATTCGGGAGAGTTCGGCCGCCGAGGCCAAGTACTTACTGCATTCGACGCCACATTGGGGGACTTGCGCGTCGGGGATGAAATGATGATGAGGACAACACAACACCTAGTCCCTGACCGGAGATAATCTCCTGTCCCAGCCGGGAATCGAACCCGGGCTCCTCAGCGTGGCATTCCGCCGCGCTGACCACTCAGCTAACGAGGGTGGACTAGGCCGTGAAAGATTTTGTGGACAGACGAAGCCCACTTCCATCTGACAGGGTATGTCAATACACAGAATTGTCGAATACGGGCAATGGAAAATCCACACGCAAATGAACCAGTACCACTTCATCCTGAAAAGGCCACTGTTTGGTATGGGTTTACGGCATCATTTGTCATAGTATGATATTTTTTCGAAGAGACATGTGCTTCCGTCCTGTTTCCTGTAGCGCCATTGGTGGATGGGATCATTTTTATGCAAGACGGCGCACTTCCGCACATTGCAAATCTAGTTAAGCAGCTGCTGAAGCGCCATTTCGGAAATGCTAGAATTATCAGCCGCCATTTCCCTACAGCCTGGTCGTCCCGATCAGCTGAGCTTAATCCGTGCGACTTCTGGCTGTGGGGGTATCTGAAAGATGTTGTATTCAGCGTTCCGAACGCAAACTTAGCTGCATTGAAGGCACGCATTGCGCAACACATTCTGAACGTGACCCCTGAAACACTTCGATCGGTTGTGGAACATGCTGTTTCTCGTTTTCAACTTGTCGCAGAAAACGGTGGACAGCATATTGAACATGTTTTGCGCCAGTCACACGGAAATTAATAATCCGATTTGATTTGATTGATGCTTTTTATGCTGTTTTTGGTCTCAGGACAATTATAAACCAATGTGAGTGATGCTTTTTATGGGGTTTTCGGCCTCAGGCCAATTAAAAACCGATTTTTACCATTCGGTGTGATACGACCTTGCCGTGGTGGATGGGCTTACGTAACTAACAGTATCACACCTGTACACCCATGCACACTGAGTAGTAGAGTTTGTTTAATGTCAAACGTACACTTTAGGGATTGTTGTATGATTCATCTGTCATTTGTAATCGATCACTATTAAATTATGATGCTTACAGCGCCATCTATTGCTACATTTTGTAGCTATTTATTTTTCTTCTTCCATACGTTTCCCCCTTCTCCGATAATATTCCTTAGCAATTTGACGTCATTCTGACCAGTGGTGTTATTTCTACAGCGGATTGAAAGTTGAACTTTAATTATAATCACCCTATATATATATATATATATATATATATATATATATATATATATATATATATATATATATATATATATAGGGTGAGTCACCTAACATTACCGCTGGATATATTTCGTAAACCACATCAAATACTGACGAATCGATTCCACAGACCGAACGTGAGGAGAGGGGCTAGTGTAATTGGTTAATACAAACCATAAAAAAAATGCACGGAAGTATGTTTTTTAACACAAACCTACGTTTTTTTTTAAATGGAACCCCGTTAGTTTTGTTAGCACATCTGAACATATAAACAAATACGTAATCAGTGCCGTTTGTTGCATTGTAAAATGTTAATTACATCCGGAAATATTGTAACCTAAAGTTGACGCTTGAGTACCACTCCTCCGCTGTTCGATCGTGTGTATCGGAGAGCACCGAATTACGTAGGGATCCAAAGGGAACGGTGATGGACCTTAGATACAGAAGAGACTGGAATAGCACATTACGTCCACATGCTAACACCTTTTTATTGGTCTTTTTCACTGACGCACATGTACATTACCATGAGGGGTGAGGTACACGTACACACGTGGTTTCCGTTTTCAATTACGGAGTGGAATAGAGTGTGTCCCGACATGTCAGGCCAATAGATGTTCAATGTGGTGGCCATCATTTGCTGCACACAATTGCAATCTCTGGCGTAATGAATGTCGTACACGCCGCAGTACATCTGGTGTAATGTCGCCGCAGGCTGCCACAATACGTTGTTTCATATCCTCTGGGGTTGTAGGCACATCACGGTACACATTCTCCTTTAACGTACCCCACAGAAAGAAGTCCTGAGGTGTAAGATCAGGAGAACGGGCTGGCCAATTTATGCGTCCTCCACGTCCTATGAAACGCCCGTCGAACATCCTGTCAAGGGTCAGCCTAGTGTTAAGTGCGGAATGTGCAGGTGCACCATCATGCTGATACCACATACGTCGACGCGTTTCCAGTGGGACATTTTCGAGTAACGTTGGCAGATCATTCTGTAGAAACTCGATGTATGTTGCATCTGTTTGTTACAACACGCAACTGAACGTCGGAGGTTTCAAGCGTCAACTTTAGGTTACAATATCTCCGGATGTAATTAACATTTTACAATGCAACAAACGGCACTGATTACGTATTTGTTTATATGTTCAGATGTGCTAACAAAACTAACGTGGTTCCATTTAAAAAAACGTAGGTTTGTGTTAAAAAACATACTTCCGTGCATTTTTTATGGTTTGTATTAACCAATTACACTAGCCCCTCTCCTCACGTTCGGTCTGTGGAATCGGTTCGTCAGTATTTAATGTGGTTTACGAAATATATCCAGCGGTAACGTTAGGTGACTCACCCTGTATATATATATATATATATATATATATATATATATATATATATATATCCAGAGCATGGGGTGCAGGTTCATCTACATCTACATTTATACTCCGCAAGCCACCCAACGGTGTGTGGCGGAGGGCACTTTACGTGCCACTGTCATTACCTCCCTTTCCTGTTCCAGTCGCGTATGGTTCGCGGGAAGAACGACTGTCTGGAAGCCTCTGTGCGCGCTCTAATCTCTCTAATTTTACATTCGTGATCTCCTCGGGAGGTATAAGTAGGGGGAAGCAATATATTCGATACCTCATCCAGAAGCGCACCCTCTCGAAACCTGGCGCGCAAGCTACACCGCGATGCAGAGCGCTTCTCTTGCAGAGTCTGCCACTCGAGTTTGTTAAACATCTCCGTAACGCTATCACGGTTACCAAATAACCCTGTGACGAAACGCGCCGCTCTTCTTTGGATCTTCTCTATCTCCTCCGTCAACCCGATCTGGTGCGGATCCCACACTGACGAGCAATACTCAAGTATAGGTCGAACGAGTGTTTTGTAAGCCACCTCCTTTGTTGATGGACTACATTTTCTAAGGACTCTCCCAATGAATCTCAACCTGGTACCCGCATTACCAACAATTAAATTTATATGATCATTCCACTTCAAATACGACTGCGATCAGTCATCGTGATTCGTGGTCTCACACACCTGACCAGTCACAGTGCACTTGTTGACATGTCGACATGAGCTTGGACAAAAGGAGCAGCGCATTATTGTTGAGGCTCTGTTATCAAAACAACAGTAATGCTGCAGCTGCAGCTCGAGAATATCGTCGGCTGAAAGGATTTCGCAAGGGTCCTCTTTCTCCTCCTGCTGTGCGGAGCACGATGAAGATGTTCGAATCAACTGAAGAACTGGGCGTCGCTGCGGGAAGGGGCCGACGACCGGTTGCACCACAGGTTGACGAAATAACTGCTGCTGTGGCAGACAAGGCTGCTCCCAATTCCCGGTCACCAGGCAGTGCGCTTGCTATGTCACGACAGTTGAGCATCCCGTGGCCCACTGTACGGAAAGAGCCTCGAACTATTTTCAAATGGTACCCGTACAAGACACATATGGTACAGCAACTTGCGTCACAGCGCGTACAACGACGTGTTGACTTCGATCTCCATTTTCTCGCAAGTATTGAGGTTGACGAGGGCTTGCTCTGGACCATCCTATGGATAGACGAAGCTCATTTTTCTCTGACGGGTGAGGTAGACACAGAGAATTGCCGAGTGTGGGGATCTTCACCTCCAGTCACTGTGCATGAAGTTCCTCTGTTTGGTGAACGTGTCACGCATGGCTTCACGGCCACGTTACTCATTCGCCCCCCCCCTTTTTTTTTTTTTTTTTTTAACAGATTGGCGCTCAAGGGCCAAAGATGTACAGTGTGACCGGCCAGAGTTACTGCGATATGCTTCGCCATGTCATACCCGCCCTACAGCACAGAGACGCATTGAACTCTACAGTTAGATGGGGCCCTACTGCACACCTCTCGTGAGGTTCTCCTGCTTCTCTGAAACGCATTTGGAAACTATCGAATTATCAGCCGATCGTTTCCAAATGCTTGGCCGACCACATCACCTGATCTCACTCCCTATGATTCCTGGTTGTGGACTACCTGAAGGACAGGGTTTACCAGTCGAACATTCACCCATGTGCTGATCTGAAGCGCAGCATATCAAGAGATGTAGCCAGCATACCTACGGGAATCCTTCGTTCTGCTGTGCAGAATGCAGTCCTGCGCTTTCAGACTCTTCTGGACACCTACGGGCGCCATATTGAGCCCCTTTTGTAGCAGCAATGGCATCAGTATGTAGTGGTATGATGTATCGTAGCAGCACATTAAAAGTGTTTCAATTGAACTGATTGTGCATTATTTCTGTTCCCCGTGTCCTTGACATTAATGCTGCCAAATTCTGTACTCGTACAGTTATTAGTTTCCATGTTATAACGTGTTCAATAGGGAAAGTTTAATTATAACCACCCAGTATACGCGAGCCTGGTTCGTAGTCCACTGACAACATCCCAGATCATTCCACAAAGCGCCAACATACAGTATACAAACGAGGCAGGAGTCGGTTAAGGAACTTGCAAAGAGAAGTTATATGTGGATTCTAAGTTACTTCTGTTGGTGCCACTGATTTTCGATTAAACAGTGTATTGGAGACCGAAGATTAAGTCTCGATATAACCGTAACTTGCTTCTCGATGCTCTGCGTCAGTTTAAGTTGCACAGAAGGAACTCAGCGCAGCCGAGTAATACGTGATGATGACTTAAGGGGACACGCCCCTGAACGGTCTACATTTTTAGCATTACCTTCACCCTCATAGTGCAAATGATCTATAAATCAGAGATAGCTCAAAATTCTTACACACACAATTAGGGTCATTAGTCAAAGGGTTCAAATGGCTCTGAGCACTATGGGACTTAACTTCTGAGGTCATCAGTCCCCTAGAACTTAGAACTAATTAAACCTAACTAACCTAAGGACATCACACACATCCATACCCGAGGCAGGATTCGAACCTGCGACCGTAGCGGTCGCGCGGTTCCAGACTGTAGCGCCTAGAACCGCTTGGCAGTCCGGCCGGCGTCATTAGTCAAAGCATTTCCAAAAAAATCATTGATATATTTATTATATTTTGGTACTGAGAATAATATGTATAATAGTACAAAAAACTGAGCACCATTTCACTGCGGTAGCATTTTCTTTGGAACCACTGACTGCACAGCTCGGAAAAAGAGTCAGAGTACAGAAAACTTTCACATAAATTTTTTATGCCTACAATTTGCATCCCATAAAGCTGATCTGTGAAAAAGACAAGTAATTTATTTTACTACAACAAAAATATTTAAAAATGTAGCTCAAATATCACCGACGTCATCAACATGTCAGAAAATTTTCAGGAAATAGCAGGCAATGGAGGTGGAGGAGGTCATTCTAAATATCTGTACCAATTTTTGTGAATTTAATTTCAGTCATTTAGGAGAAAAGTGTATTTGAATGATGAAAATTCAAGTTTTCGGTAAATCGCAAAAGAAGATGTAGAGATTTATTAACTTACCACTATGCATGTTTAGAACATTGCAGCCGGCCGGAGTGGCCGAGCGGTTAAAGGCGCTACAGTCTGGAACCGCACGACCGCTACGGTCGCAGGTTCGAATCCTGCCTCGGACATGGATGTGTGTGATGTCCTCAGGTTAGTTAGGTTTAAGTAGTTCTAAGTTCTAGGGGACTTATGAGCACAGCAGTTGAGTCCCATAGTGCTCAGAGCCATTTGAACCATTTTTTAGAACATTGCAGCTGCATACTCAAGTTGTCCTCCTGTTTCCTTATCCTCCATACTCTTTCTCTTCATTCTTTTCTTTATCCTTGACTCCTTGGTAGCAGCTTCTGCATCTGTATTTGCTTCGGTTACCCACCGCTTAGCAATAGCAGTTAGAGACGATGCCATATTCCTTCCCATCTGGATGTTCAATTTCTTCATAAAATTGATCCTTGAAATTGCACCATCATTGAATGTTATTATTGCATCCATTACACCAATCTTCAGCACTGTCAGCCCAACAAATACAGTTTCGGGTATTCTCTCCCATATACAGCTGTTGAAGCTTTCATTTTCATTCTGAGAGAGACCATGCATACATTTTCTAAGCAGATTTTTATTTGCCAGATCCATGTATATATTACCTTTGAATACATTATGGGAGAGGCAGTGATAAATGTCTTATAAATATTTACTATTAAGAACAGTCTTGATCACGATTTATTTATCAAGGTGACCAGTTTCGACCATTACTGTGGTCATCTTCAGACCATTGAGTAGGAACCTCTTTCCGTTGTAGTGATTCAGTAGTGATTCTTCAAAGGAAAGAGGTTCCTACTCAATGGTCTGAAGATGACCACAGTAGTGGTCGAAACCGGTCACCTTGATAAATAAATCGTGATCAAGGCTGTTTTTAATAGTAAATATCCATATATATATATATATATATATATATATATATATATATATATATATCTGTGTGTGTGTGTGTTTTCCGTCTGACAGTTTTTTTCCACTGAAGCTTTACATAATTTTCTCAGCCGAACTTCTATTCTTTCTTGTGCATGCCCAACACATTCAAGCTTTTCTACCAGAGTGTCCCCATATAGTCTATATTAACAACAGTAGTGTGTCCCTTACAGTCTCCATCCCCAAGGTAGCCTACATACCTCACACCACGACTGACCTCTGATCTTCTAAAAATGTTTAGAACTCCTTTCGTTTCCATGTTTCCACTTGGGCCATCAAAATTCTTTACACAAACATGGGAGCCAATAAATTTACTTGAACAACCCTCGCAGTGCTTTGCTAGATATTCATAATCTAGTATCTTACCAGTTTCAATAAATGTGGCAGTTACAACCCCATTCGAGAAGTATGACCTCTCTTCTGCCAAGATCCATCATACGCTGCTGTTGTGTCTGTATCTCAGACAAGGCTACTGATTCTTCTGCTGCTCTTTTCATTGAATGTTCGCTTACACCACATAAAGCACTATGTATTAATTTATTGTGTCTGTCAAACCTCAGTGGAGGTGGAGGCAAATCCATCACTACACAAAACATCTGGGCAGCTATCCTTCCCCTTCCAATACATCGAATTGCATAAGCAAGCTGAATATTTACACACTAATGTAGACTATCAGTTAATGGCGATGTCATAGTATCACTGTGCATCATACGAGTTATAGGCAATCACTAACTGACTTGAAAGACCCTTCCTTGCTGAAATGTCCTCAGGAACGTCAATATTATCTTCACAATTGCAGTACTTACATTTCACAGAATTCTTCAAAAGTCTTGACAGCATATTTCGGTTCACAATAACATTTCCGTCGTTATTGCTGCTCACAATACTACTAGGCTTGTTCTTATTACATTCAGAAAGCGAAAGTTTACGTCTTGAAACACTGCCTGTAGACACAGTTCCTGTGGGCGACTTTTGAAGCAACTCATGCGTATTATCCGGCTGTGTTTGGAAATGGTTGCCGCGAATCTTTCGTTTGGGGCTAAATTTCCTTACTCTTGGCATTTGCAGCACAGGAAACACACTCACAGAAACAGAACAACACACAATAACTACAAAACCACATCCATAGGAAATTCCGACATCATATATTCTCAGATCTTTGTTTACATTCGAACCATAGCCTTCTGGACATGCCTGTACTTTGGTTTCAGGAGTCATTGCCTTCTAGAATACACTTGTGTTAACGATCCGTAACTAACGACGGAAGAAATGGAAGAACAAAATAATGTGTCACATATTCTGACGCAATTCAAACTGACAAATATGCGTGGCCCCTGTGCAACATTATGTTCAACCTCAATTTTAGAATGAACGAAAAATGGTAACGTCCATAAACTATAAATTTTTGAAATCAGCATGAAATGCTCTTTTCTATAGACCAAGAAATTTTTTTTCAAAAATTTGGTCATTTTCACGAGCATGTCCCCTTAAAAGTGAATCTTGATGTGCAACAGTTCAGACTGAGTGTAGTTCCTGTGAAAGTCGTTGAGAAATTGGTCATTGTAGAAGCTAAACATAAGAAGAAACAGGACCAGCATAGATGCGTCGTTATCTAATACAGGGAGACACTGATGCAGTTAAAACAGCATCGGGATTATCTTTGGATGGTATACTTGACATTGCTGGACTGAAGAAAAAAAAAAAACATTGACTAAGCTGGACGCTAATGAGAGGATAGTAACTGTAGTAAGATCATCTGCACCAAAAGTTAAACAAATTTCGGAACCTTCAAAGGTTGTGCAGGAGTTAACAGCTGCAGCTGAGGATACAGCCTCCAAGAAAAGGAGGAAAGGAAATTTGAGCTATATGAGTGTAATAACAGCTTGTTTAAAGATAATGCTGTTGCGTATTAAACTTAAGACCAATATTTCTCACTGTAGAAGAATTAGCTTCATAAATTTTGTATTTTATAAAGAGTTCAGCTATATGTACAGATAATGTACAAATGTAATTCTGCAAATTTTCATACATGTTTTACTGAAAGTGAATATGTGCCACAGAACTTGGCTCTTGCAAGATAAAATATAAGAACACCGTTTTCTCAACAAAAAATTTCATTCCATTATATTCCAACCGCACTTCGTTGTTTTTACCAGTGTAACATTGTATTTAAGGAAAAAATTAGAATTGTTGTTAAATAGCGAAAAAAGTGATATAGCAGTAAAGTGTGTGCCTAAAAGGCGAAAGCTCACAGTATCGAATCTCGGTAAGACCAAGGATTTTTCAGTTTTTGTGCAGTCCTAAAACATCGACTGCACACCGACCAGAGCAGTGTCGCGAAACGGAATCGAGAAGGCGCTGATCCGCTCGCCGATGGAAAGAACGGGCAGCGCCACACCTCCAGAAGACAAGAGTTCTGCGCCCTCTGTCAACGCTGATGTAACCAGCCGCCCATCGCTGGTCTGCCCAGTTCGGTCGCAGACTTGAAGAGCATCAGTATTGGTTGTTAGGAACACAGTACTTAGCTTGCATTCTGCGAGTACTAATAGATTGTCCATGTACTTGCTCGTAGGTTCTCTTATTTTTAGAAATAAAGTGTTGCATTAATCTTGAAGTTTAATGAACAGATCATCTTGGATTCCTGCTACCGGCCATCGCAACTTCTCTCTTTCCTTGTTTGTGTTGGCGTTGACTCTCACAGTAGCTGACACAAAAAGTTTCGTTTTAACATATCGTTGACATCTCATCGATGTGAGAAGTCGCCAGAAAGAAACACGTGATTTGGATTCCACATTAAACTGTAGGTCCCCTTACCCCATTAGGATAACTGGGATAGGTTAGGGACATAAAAGTTGCCGAAGTGGCTGAGTTATACCAGGCTACTGAGGCACACGAAATTATCGTTATTATAAGTTTGTACAGAACCCTTAGAGTGTGAGTGCTACTTACATGTGTACGTTTTTTTTTATATTTATCCTGTTTATGGAAAAAGTGAATGCTGAAACTGAGGCGCGGCAATCGATCTCGAATGTGTAGGATTGAAAACGTAGAAGGAAGGAAGATTACGGTTTAACGTCCCGTCGCCGACGAAATCTTTTGAGACATTGCAGGAGTTCGGTTTGAGGAAGGACAGGGAAGAATATCAAGCACGCCCTTTTAAAGGTAGCATTTCGGCATTCACCTAAAGTGATTTAGGTAAATCGTGGAAAACTTAGATCTGGATGGCCGGAGAGGTACTTGAACCACCGACTTCCCGAAAATGAGTCCAGGGTCTTACCACTGTGCCACTTAGCTCATTGCTTCCAAACTGTCGTAGAATTCATCCGTCATTTTTGTCACCAAGCGAGGTGACACAATGGTAACACACTAGATATGGATCAGGGAGGGCAGCGGTTCAGATCCCCGTCTCGACATCCATGTTTAGGTTTTCTGTGGTTTCCAAAAATCCTTTACGGCAAATTCCGGGATGTGTCCTTTGAAAGGGCACATGGTTTCCCTAAATCCTTTATGGAAAATACCAGGATGAGTCCTTTGAAACGACACAGCTAATTTCCTTCCACATCCTCCACCAATCCGAACTTGTGCTGTGTCTTTAATGATCCCGTAGTGGGCGATACGTTATACTCTAATCTTCCTTCATTCTATTGTCGTAACAATGAGGGAATGAAAAACGATTCAGTTACGCCCACCACGATTCAAGCCCTGGAAGAAAGGTCGCCGCAAAGGTTAGTACTCGAAATTTGTTTATTTATCGAGATATAGCAGAGACTGTTGTTCATTTAGTGGAATGATGCACTTCTCTTAACGTCATTCACCACGTTCGTTAAAAGACAAATGTGGTGGTATGTTGTTGTGGCCTTCAGTCCTGAGACTGGTTTGATGCAGCTCTCCATGCTACTCTATCCTGTGCAAGTTTCTTCATCTCCCAGTACTTACTGCAACCTACATCCTTCTGAATCTGCTTAGTGTAATCATCTCTTGGTCTCCCTCTACGATTTTTACCCTCCACGCTGCCCTCCAATGCTAAATTTCTGATCCCTTGATGCCTTAGGCCGGCCGCGGTGGTCTAGCGACTCTGGCGCTGCAGTCCGGAACCGCGGGACTGCTACGGTCGCAGGTTCGAATCCTGCCTCGGGCATGGGTGTGTGTGATGTCCTTAGGTTAGTTAGATTTAAGTAGTTCTAAGTTCTAGGGGACTTATGACCTAAGATGTTGAGTCCCATAGTGCTCAGAGCCATTTGAACCATTTTTGATGCCTTAGAATATGTCCTACCAACCGATCCCTTCTTCTAGTCAAGTTGTGCCACAAACTCCGCTTCTCCCCAATTCTATTCAATACCTCCTCATTAGTTATGTGATCTACCCATCTAATCTTCAGCATTCTTCTGTAGCACCACATTTCGAAAGCTTCTGTCCTCTTCTTGTATATACTATTTTTCGTCCACGTTTCACTTTCATACATGGCTACAATCCATACAAATACTTTCAGAAACGACTTCCTGACACTTAAATCTATACTCTCTTCTTCAGAAACGCTTTCCTTGCCATGGCCAGTCTACATTTTATATCCTCTCTACTTCGACCATCATCAGTTATTTTGCTCCCCAAATAACAAAACTCCTTTACTACTTTAAGTGTCTCATTTCCTAATCTAATACCCTCAACATCACCCGACTTAATTCGACTACATTCCATTATCCTCGTTTTGCTTTTGTTGATGTTCATCTTATATCCTCCTTTCAAGACACTGTCCATTCCGTTCAACTGCTCTTCCAAGTCCTTGGCTGTCTCTGACAGAATTACAATGTCATCGGCGAACCTCAAAGTTTTTATTTCTTCTCCCTGGATTTTAATACCTACTCAGAACTTTTCTTTTGTTTCCTTTACTGCTTGCTCAATATACAGATTGAATAGCATCGGGGAGAGGCTACAACCCTGTCTCACTCCCTTCCCAACCACTGCTTCCCTTTCATGTTCCTCGACTCTTATAACTGCCATCTGGTTTCTGTACAAATTGTAAATAGCCTTTCGCTCCCTGTATTTTACCCCTGCCACCTTTAGAATTTGAAAGAGAGTATTCCAGTCAACATTGTCAAAAGCTTTCTCTAAGTCTACAAATGCTAGAAACGTAGGTTTGCCTTTCCTTAATCTTTCTTCTAAGATAAGTCGTAAGGTCAGTATTGCCTCACGTGTTCCAACATTTCTACGGAATCCAAACTGATCTTCCCCGAGGTCAGCTTATACCAGTTTTTCCATTCGTCTGTAAAGAATTGGCGTTAGTATTTTGCAGCTGTGGCTTATTAAACTGGTGGTATGACAGACATCAATCTCCCTAGCGGCACTACTCGTAAAAATTTCGAGATGAAATCAATGTGCCGATGAGAGATAGTCATATACCTGAAGACATATTTTCTGTTAACAGTTCTGAGTTTGCCACAAACTTGCGCAGTAGGAGAAGAACGTTATCAATAAGAAACAGAGTTACGGTACAGAAGCTGTAGAAAAAAATTTAAACACCACGAGAAATGAATGTTTGAACAAAAATGCAGATGCTAACGAAAGCTGCAGGTTGAGCTGTTATATTTGACCACGAACACCACCTATGCAACGTTCTCCATACAAGTGTCAGCCGTGATCAGAACAGTGTTCTGTGTAGTTCAAATGGTTCAAATGGCTCTAAGCACTATGGGACTTAACTTCTGAGGTCATCAGTCCCCTAGAACTTAGAACTACTTAAACCTGACTAACCTAAGGACATCACACACATCCATGCCCGAGGCCGGATTCGAACCTGCAACCGTAGCAGCGGCGCGGTTCCGGAATGAAGCGCCTAGAACCGCTCGGCCACAACGGCCGGAGTTCTGTGTAGTGGTGAGTGCAATATGTCGGAGCTAAGTGGGCAAATTGTTGGTGTTAGCATGGTGTTTGCTTCCTTAACAGTGGCAATCTCTTCCTGATTTAGCCACAATAACAAAGTACGAGTAGGCACCATATCGAAGATTTACTTCGCATTCAGGGAAGGCGGAGAAACATGTGCTAAGTCACAACGCCGACGAAAGTGTGTGTTGCATGGTCATAACAAACGGTCATTGAAGAGGATTTGCCGATAAATAAGAGAACAACAGATGCAAAAGTCGAGACTGAACAGAATGTCGCACTCATGAAACGTGTCAGCACCAAGACAACACGAATGGAGCGCCATAATCAGGAAATTATAGAGCGACTTAGAGTTCCAAAACCACTCATGAGTGATGCAAGAGCCCGTAGCTGGAGAACGTGGAGCCGAAGCTATAAAACCTGGGCTATGGAGCAATGGAAGGAAGTCACTTGGCCGGCCTGTGTGGCCAAGCGGTTCTAGGCGCTTCAGTCTGGAACCGCGCGACCGCTACGGTCGCAGGTCCGAATCCTGCCTCGGGCATGGATGTGTGTGTTGTCGTTAGATTAGTTAGGTTTAAGTAGTTCTAAGTTCTAGGGGACTGATGACCTCAGATGTTAAGTCCCATAGTGCTCAGAGCCATTTTTTTGAGGTCACTTGATAGGATGAACCTGTTGCACATCGTTTGCAACATCTGACCGAGTTTACGTCCCAAGAATGAAATATGGCGGGGTTTCGGTGACGATTTGGTTGGGGGGGGGGGTTTATGGGCGCTCAACATCGAGGCCATCAGCGCGATTTGGTTGGCCATATCATGGTAGTCCATGGGTCCCACGATTACTCCGCATGGTGCCGTTACTGGCATTGATCATGTGAGAATTTTGGCTGATCAGACGCTCCGAGGGTATAATGTTCGTTCCTTAATGGGGTGCGTAACATAATAGATTAACGGTCGACCTGCGACAGCAATCGCACAACTTGCGAACGGACCGCTAGACGCCGCCGCGAGCGCTGAGAGTGCATTGCGATCGCAGGCGCGCGTGTTGCCAAAGACCTTGTAAAAAATAACTAGACTCACTTATGGCGCTGCAGTCGCGGGATAATTTGAACCTTCGGCTGGACGTCATTATAGTGGTTGTAGTCTGATGTGTTGTATAGTATTGTTGTTTATGAAGACCCTGATTCAACGTTGTATATTTGTTGGGGCGTACATACAGTATTTGTTACCCGTAATTCTACTGTCTGTACGTTCCAATCAAAAGAAGTACAATGGTGAAGAGTTGTGCATTGATTAATTGAACAAATAAATTCGAGAAAAGAACGAATATTACATTTCATAGGTATGTGGATATTTTAAGTTGTTATGCATGTCAGTGCACTTGCTTAATAAATGTTTTTGTAACACGGTATTAGCAAAATGTCTTTGCATCTATTTGCAGGTTTCCTTTCTCAAAACCACAGCTGTTACAAAAATGATTACACGCCGTCAGGAGGCAAGATTTCCGACCGACAGAATAACTTTTTATATGTTCTGATCATTTTGAAGAAAGTTGGCTGATCGGTAGTGTTTTCATGGTATAGGTTAGGTTTAAACTTGATAATTTGGTCGTGAGTTGCCAAAGCACTATGCCATATATAACGCACTTCTCGTCATAAAATCTAAAGCAAGGTAGAGTCAGAAAATATCTATTAATATAGTGGGCAAATCTTCAAGTATTTTGATGCATTTTGCGTACATCTATCGTAAATGAACTACGAAAAATGCTAGGGGTCCAGTACATAACTTTTAGCAACGGCAGATTCCATGTAGTACGTAAGATAAATTCAGAAACAGTGACTAGTTGCTGTTTGTTCATAAATTAAAAAGTATATTGTAGTAACGTATTTAAATGAGGCATTATGTTTGTGACCTAACTCAAGGGAAGGCATTTTATAATCAAAAGCGATGTATAAACATTCGAACTCCGCGCGTCAGTTTACCACTCTAATGGCCGCCGCCCAGCTATTCAATTTGTCCGCTCTTCACAGTCGACCACTCGTGCGGTTGTGGGGGCCTGCGTGTTGCGTACGGGCCGCGAGGTGCCGCCACGAGCGCAACCGTACATAAGTGACGACGGAGTTCGGCCAGCTCTCATTTTGTTTGGCATCTCATTTTTGCCTATTCTCTTATTTGCTTAGTTGCTTAGCTCTTATTCGTTTATGGCTCATGTTATTGTGCTCTCTTTCAGCCATTCTGATTGTTTTGATTTACTCCCAATTGAGAAGTGCTCATTTTGGCATTTCACTTTTGCATATTTCTCTTTTTGCTAGTAATATGCTCCTTAGCTTTTTACAGCTGAACTGATTAACATAGTCTCATGTACTGTTTGTTCATTTCAGCCTGTTCATATTTTGATGTTCTTTAAATAATGTAATAATTATCGAAGCGTTTCTTCCCTTAAACTTGTGTAAAGTTTTCCCGATGTAGGATTTGTTCTGTGACACAGGTGTAAGATTTTGAATATAAATTATATACGAAACTGTACTTTAAAAGGAATTTATTTTTTCAGTTTGTACTACATCAGACGACAATTTTGTGATATGAGTGAGAAATTTGAGGGGCGAACCCATGGAAATAGTCTTAAATGATCACCTTTAAAAATAAAAATTTGTGTGTCACTGAAAGACGTGACACTGTAGGCACCGAAAATTTATATATATAAAAATATACGACACAGGTGGTGCTGTGTTCCAAGAGAGTAGAATCCTCGCATCGTCCAGGACTGGTTTTGTGAGCTCCAGGATGAATTGTCGCATCTCTCCTGGCTGTCATAGTCACGAACCTGAATATCTTTGAGCCTTTGTGGTAGGCCACACGTTGAAGAGAAGAGTGTGCGACCGCTATCCACCAACATCATCGTTACACGAACTTGGCGCTATGTTTCAGGACTAACGGTATACAATTCCCTTGAAAACCATACATCATCTGTATTTATCCATTCCGAGACGGCTGAAAGCTATTTTAAATGCTAACGGTTCAACTACACAGCATTAGGCATTGTAATATGTTGTGTTTTTGGTGTTTCCATATTTTTGTCTACCTCTTGACTGCGTGTCTCGGCAAGTTCCTAGGCATGACAGTAAAATCTGAGATCATACAAGAGAAAATAAGAGCCGTTATGCGTACTTTTCTTTATATGCACAATTTTTATCTTTTCGTTGATATCTAGAGTTTATTATTTCTAGAAGTTACTGTAAGTAGGCTGTTTATGTTTTCTTATCGGCAACGTTACGTAGCGCTCTATATGAAAATCACTGGCTGTGCTGTGTGCAGTCTGTGGCTAGTTTGCATTGTTGTCTGCCATTGTAGTGTTGGGCAGCGGCAGCTGGATGTGAACAGCGCGTAGCGTTGCGCAGTTGGAGGTGAGCCGCCAGCAGTGGTGGATGTGGGGGGAGAGATGGCGGAGTTTTGTAATTTGTGATGAACTGCTATATATATTTGTTCTCTATTAATATCTTTCATTTGCTAACTATCCCTATCAGTAGTTAGTGCCTTCCGTAGTTTGAATCTTTTATTTAGCTGGCAGTAGTGGCGCTCGCTGTATTGCAGTAGTTCGAGTAATGAAGATTTTGTGAGGTAAGTGATTTCTGAAAGGTATAGTTTAATGTTACTCAGGGCCATTCTTTTGCAGGGATCTTTGATAGTCAGATTGCGTTGCGCTAAAAACATTGTGTGTCAGTTTAAGCACAGTCTTGTGTAAATTGTTCAAAAGGGGAAGTTTCATTACATCTGTTTGTTCAGTTGGAACTTAACAATAAAATTCATCAACACCTGTTGACATCTACATCTACATCTACGTGATTACTCTGCTATTCACAATAAAGTGCCTGGCAGAGGGTTCAATGAACCACCTTCATGCTGTCTCTCTACCGTTCCACTCTCGAACGGCACGCGGGAAAAACGAGCACTTAAATTTTTCCGTGCGAGCCCTGATTTCTCTTATTTTATCATGATAACCATTTTCCCTATGTAGGTGGCTGCCAACAGAATGTTTTCGTAATCGGAGGAGAAAACTGGTGATTGAAATTTCATGAGAAGATCCCGTCGCAACGAAAAACGGCTTTGTTTTAATGATTGCCACTCCAATTCACGTATCATGTCTGTGACACTATCTCCCCTATTTCGCGATAATACAAAACGAGCTGCCCTTCTTTTTACTTTTCCGATGTCATCCGTCAGTCCCACCTGATGCGGATCCCACACCGCACAGCAATACTCCAGAACAGGGCGGACAAGTAGTGTAAGCAGTCTCTTTGGTAGACCTGTTGCACCTTCTAAGGGTTCTGCCAATGAATCGCAGTCTTTGGTTTGCTCTACCCACAATATTATCTATGTGATAGTTCCAATTTAGGTTATTTGTAATTGTAATCCCTATGAATGTATAGCCCTCAGATTTGTGTGACTTATCGCGTAACCGAAATTTAGCTGATTTCTTTTAGTACTCATGTGAATAGCTTCGAACTTTTCTTTATTCAGGGTCAATTGCCACTTTTCGCACCATACAGATATCTTATGTAAATAATTTTGAAAATCGTTTTGATCACCTGATGACTTTACAAGACGGTAAATGACAGCATCATCTGGAAACAATATAAGATGGCCACTGACATTGTCTCCTATGTCGTTAATATAGATCAGGAACAATGGATGGCCTATAACACTTCCTTGGGGGACGCCGGATATTACTTCTGTTTTACTCGATGACTTTTCCGTCTATTACTACGAACTGTGACCTTTCTGACAGGAAATCACGAATCCAGTCGCACAACTGAGGCAATACTCCGTAGCACGCAGTTTGATTAGAAGACGCTTGTGAGGAACGGTGTCGAAAGCCTTCTGGAAATCCAAAAATATGGAATCAATTTGACATCCCCTGTCGATAGCATTTATTACTTCATGAGTATAATAGCTGGTTGTGTTTCACAACAACGATATTTTCTGAATCCGTGCTGACTATATGTCAATAAATCGTTTTCTTCGAGGTACTCCATAATGTTCGAATACAGTATATGTTCTAAAACCCTACTGCAAATCGACGTTAGTGATACAAGCCTGTAATTCATCGGATTACTCCTACTTCCCTTTTTGGGTATTGGTGTGACTTCAGCAATTTTCCATACTTTAGGTACGTATCTTTCTGTGAGCGAGTGGTTGTATATAATTGCTAAATATGGAGCTATTTTATCAGCATACTCTGAGAGGAACCTGACTGGTATACAATCTGGACCGGAGGCCTTGCCTTCATTAAGTGATTTAAGCTGCTTTGTTACACCGAGGATATCTACTTCTATGTTTCTCATCTTGGTAGTTGTTCTTGGTTGGAATTCAGGAATATTTACTTCGTCTTCTTTGGTGAAGGAGTTTCGGAAAACCGTGTTTAATAACTCTGCGTTAGTGGCACTGGCACATTTAGTGGTACATTTTTGTAGCAGGCTATTGCGAATCATTTTAGAGCGGTGCTTAACGCGCATGGTTTGCTTTATTTTAATTTTGATCGATGTGAGCACTAGCCTATACTTTCGAATTACGATATTATTTTCAGCGAACACACGACCTGATTCATGTGATACAAAGCAACCGATGTCATTTATTCATGAAATGGAAGCAAGAGTAGCGACATACTATCCAGTATTAAATATAAACAGTAACTGCGAAACAAATAATATAGCCGTGTTCAGCAATGCACTAAATATGGATAAACCTATATTCCCTAGCAAAAACTGTGACTTTTTGACTTAAAACCTATTATAACGATTTCACGTAAGTCTAAAAGGACAGTCTGAATATCTAAAATTTTATAATTAGTTCAAAATGTGCTTTTGTGCTGTATACTGAAATGCTGTGTTACTATAAAATATTGTGTCAATATTATGACAAGCAAATTGAAATTAATGCTATGTGCTAAGAAACTAATTCTATAAATATTTATAATGAAGAGAAGTACGAATTTATTGTATCTGAAAATAGTTAGGACATGCCTAATACGCAATAATACAGAAAGTCTTTGGCGTCAGAGAGAATTTTTGCGTGTGTGTTGTTCATATCTGCTAATGGCTGTTTGCTTAGGAGTGAAATTAAAACTCAAGAATCCTGCTGAAAGAATAACATCTAACATAATTTTTGGGACAAGAAAGAGAGGGGCTCAGTATTTGACTAGTAATGATCGCAGTACCAAAATAAATGGACGATGGAAAAACACATAATGATGGCGTCAGCGACAGTCGAAATAAACTGCGAGAGGTAAGTAAAATAGTTTACTGCAGATAGTACGTAGAGCGTATTACTTCATAACGTTTCATTTGTAAAATAAAACAGAAATCTTATTCCGGTCAAGCAATAGTTGAGCTGTCTCATTTCTAATTTTTTTGAACTTAATTTTGCCGAAGTCTTGTGGATAGCTAGGGTGACCAGACGACCGGATTAATCCAGACATGTCCTCCTTTTTAGCTCTTTGTCCGGGGTCCGGGCTGATTTTTACAGTGTCCGGCTTTTTCGCAAAGTTGAGCGTAATACAGTTAAATTTACAATTTGTCCCGTTGCATTGCTCTTTTCTTTAATACTTTAACTATTGGCACAGTCTTAGTAGGTGGCACCAGGATCGTCGATGTTATCGTTGATCGACCTATAAGCTAATGCAAATATCGATTATTTAAAATTTTCGTTTCGTATCTTCGCTTTGTATTGGCTTCGTTTCCTGTAGTGCACGTGTGAATTGTGAGTGTAATTTTTAACCGAGTGAGTTACGTAAAACATTTGGCTATGCCTAAACGGAAGTGTTCATTTTCTGATGTCCTTTCCTGCAAATATCCGGCTTTCAAGAAAGGGAGAAATGAATTTAAAGTGGAATGAAAGATATGTGAAGCTGGAACGTACGTCTCAGTGGCAAATAAAGATAAGAAATAACTTGACAGAGTTGTTTCATAGTCATTCTATTTATTTGTGTTCGGAAGGTTAAAGTGCAGTTTACATGTCGTCAGCTACTGCTTGAATTGTAGATGTTGGTAGCGGTGCGTCAAATGAAGGGAGGTGAATGGTCTTACGTTTTTCGCTTTGTTAACAATTCCGTGTTGTTGACATAACAAAACTTCACTTTGTCACGACAATCAATGTTTTTATTTTTTTTTTATGTTCCTCAGTGCACCACCACCTGACATCAGTAACAACTAACTACTAGCTTTACCGATAATTCCCAGCAGTCACGTGACTTGTCCAAAGCTGACGGGTGGTATCCTCATCTGCAATTGACCCCTTTGATGTGTCCTCCTTTTTCTTCCTTTGTCCTCCTTTTTGAAGCTGTTTGTCCTCTTTTTTAAACAATTGCATCTGGTCACCCTATGGATAGCAAAATAACTCAGCAAATTTTTACAGGTAGGTCGACTGTAGTCAATGTTATTGGGTCCGTTTTTAGGCTCTGTGCTTATGCTTGCATACAGTATCATTAACAATGTACACCTCCTAGCAAATCATAATTATGTACAGGGCGTTTCAGAAATGTTGGTCAATAATTCACACATGGAAATTAAAGGCGAAAAGTAGCTAACATGTTCCAATAATAATGGGTCCACAAGTCAACCGTTGTCGAGATGCAGCATATTTTTTGTTGCGGTTCGTCAGTGCCTAGGAACACATGGCATCTCTAAACGTTAAAGTAGGTGTTCGAAATGTTGTTTGTTTGTGTGAATGCAACACTAAATTTGTCCCGGAAATCAGCTGCGAATCCTCTGAGACAGTCCTGGGGAATTCTGTAAATGCTGGAAGTCTGCTTCAATCCGCAAGCGCAGTTCTTCAAGTTATGTAGCGTAGACCAGGCTTTATACATGACTCCCACACAGAAATCCATGAGATTTAAATCCATAGTACTCGGACATCATCATCTACGTGTGGAAGTACAGTCAACAGAAACCGTATGTACTGTTGTCCGGCTAGTCTCTACGGTCCATTTATGCAGTATCCTAGCAGTCTTCCCGGACGTTCGAAGAATTACGCTGCTCATATCGTGATACGTGTGATGCATTAGGATTGACGTCGGCCCAAATGTGACAGTTATGGTAGTTAAAAATACCGTCACCGATAAATAGGGCCTCATACGTGAACAGAATACTGCTTACAAACAGGGGATTCAGGGTACACTGTTGCTGCACCCATTGCCAGAAATTCTGTGCAGGAGGGAAGTCTGCTTTGTTGAGAGCTTGCACTCGCTGGAGATGATATGGCTAGAGTACCTGCCGATGTAAAACGCGCCACACACTGCTATGACTCGAGACACACTCTTGAATAGCAATTCTACTTGTTGAAGTACTCGGACGTTCGTGTACAATGCGTAACTCCTTTCCTCAACATCGGGTGCAATGGATCTGGTTCGACCTCGTACATGGTAACCTCCCGGTCTCTCTAAGGCGCTCATGCAACCGGCTAAACGTACGACTGTCGGACTGCCTGCGGAGAGGAAAAGCTTCTTCATACAATCGTGCTGCCTCAGGGGCACTGCCATTCACTTTGCCATACATGAAGAAGTGCATGTCAGCGTACTCTTCAATGGTGTTACCTCTGTCCATGGTGCCTTCACGTTCGTAACTGATTATGAGGCCGGTACGGCACAGTACATGGAGGGTGAAAGATAAATAGTTGCGCATGCGTAAACAAACCTTGAGATACCAACCTAAATACCACAGTATGCAGAGGATTTTACAGTTTGTTCCCACGTCGAATTAATGCGATGCCCCGGCAACGGCTGATTTGCGGACTCATGTTTATTGGAGCTTTGTAGCTTCTTTTCGCCTGTACTTTCCATGTGTGAATTATTGACTGTCATTTCTGAAACACCCTGTGTTTATTCTAACGGACCTGGCAATGGTTCACAGTTGCTAAATACGTATTGGAACTGAATATGCGTCCTGGTCTGGAGTATGCCTGCGAAACGTGCCAAGGCCCAAATTTCTGCTCGTCACGAAGTTACGAAACTCGAAATTATAATAAATCACAGAGAATAGGAATAAAAAATTCTTCTTTTTTTCGTTTTTGGACTTTTAAACGAATACCGTAAACAATACAATTACAGAACTTCAGACCAGGCAACATTGTTTTGGTTTTTGAATTTTGTACGGTAAAAGCGTAAAGTTGCGTCGTAAACTACCAGTGAAGGAACACATACAATTGGCCATTTAAAAACACTCTGCTCGTAAATCAGTTCCAACGTATTTGAATGTCCGACCTCCTGGTAATCCACTTTTTGGCCTATTTATTCTCCACTCCGAGCAGGGGGACGCGCTGTTCAAGATATGGCCAATGAAAGAGTTGTGGTTCTGGTCAGACAATTATCGGACGAGCTGACAGTGGGGCAGTTGGAAAATTCCGATTGGGAATATGTGGGAAGGTCGCAGGGGCTTTCCATGGACGTTCTCCTATCCAAGAATTACTATGTGTCAGACAATTATCAGACAGTGGGACAATTGAGAGATCTCAACTGAGAATAAGTGGGAGGGACATTGTCCCACCGAACAATTACGATGTATGTGTTCGTGTTTTGGATATCGGAGGCCGGCCGAAGTGGCCGTGCGGTTAAAGGCGCTGCAGCCTGGAACCGCAAGACCGCTACGGTCGCAGGTTCGAATCCTGCCTCGGGCATGGATGTTTGTGATGTCCTTAGGTTAGTTAGGTTTAAGTAGTTCTAAGTTCTAGGGGACTAATGACCTCAGCAGTTGAGTCCCATAGTGCTCAGAGCCATTTGATATTGGAAGACGATATATAGAATCAGTTACGTGACGTTTACAATCGATATTTACCCAGCCGATATGTCAGGAACATCGATATTTTATGGCGATATAATTGGAAAGCACTATTTCATCATCTAACTCATAACAGAGAAAACTTAACTCTACTTTCTTTTTTATTTTGAAATAGTTACAACGTAAGAACGGTACCTACAGCTTTTTTCCTTTCAAGTTCTTAGAGAAATTTTGACTGTTGTCAGTTGAATATTTTGGTAATCTCCTGGCACTTGAATATAAGGTTGGTAGAAAAGTTTGATATGTAATTCTTGAAAGGTGGAAGGTAAAAAAGAAAGAGAATAACTCTTAAGTTATCCCTATATTTACGGATGTCACGCACTGTAAAGTTAGGAAATAATCCATTCACAATCTGAAGGGAAATATCTCGAAAATAAGTTTCATTTATACTGTCTGTAATTTGAGTATCTTTATGTCATATGCCGTACTATAATCTTTCTAATCTGTTTCCTGAGACTTCTTCGTTTATATGGAAAACATTTGAGTATCTTTATGTCATATGCCGTACTATAATCTTTCTAATCTGTTTCCTGAGACTTCTTCGTTTATATGGAAAACAATACGTTAAATCCTTCTCTTAATGATTCAATTAAATCAATACATTACAAATTTCATAATATACTGGTTTTCTGTTAAAACCGACTGCGAGAAAGAAAACGAAACTGCACATTTTCACAGCCCAGCCCAGTATTTTCTTCCTCGCGATCGCTTTTAACGGAAAAAGAAATATACAGCCCATGTCAGATTGCTTATGACAGTATCGTGTAAAAAGTTGAATAATTCGATCAACAACTATTCGAGTTTTTTGCAAACAATCTTTCCCCCTTTATGTATTACATAAATATTTATACATTATATATTTAAGACGTAGGCCAGTCAGAATGTTTATAAGATTATCGGGTAAAACTTTGAAGTAAACCGGTGAATAACTTTTCGAGATTTTTGGAAATAACGTTTCCTCTCGTTTCCCGTTTATATGTTAGTACAGATTAATCTACCATGTTTTATTAAACTTGGTACAACCTCTGCGGGTGTTTATTGATTTCTTCTATAGATCACATTTTTTCTGTCAGTATCTACCCACTTCATTCAGAGGTCTATAACAGAAACAACGTGTTATTGTTGCAGTGCCACACTTCTGAGCCTTGTGAGGTGGGTTTTTAGGCTTCTTTGTTTGCATTATTGTATCTATTTTATTTCGCCGGTGTTTTTCTGGTACTCATTCATGGTTTTCAGCTGTTATTCGTTTGCCAACACGATTTCCATGCCATTCTACTTCGTGTTATTACTAGCAGTAACAAGACGAAATACAGTTGATTGCTGTATGTTGTTGTAGATATCTGGCGAAAATGGATGAAAAATCACCAGGGGTAAAAAAAACGGAATATACTTACAAGAAGAAGTTCACTAAAGCTCATTGAAGATGCTACAACTTGCGTTTGGGTAAACACAAATATATTACTGCATTATGGTAAAAGAGGGACACTGTTAACCATTCTGTATTTCCTCTTTCTGATTGGCCCCCTGCGATGCTGTGAGATGTGCGGCATGTGTGTGGTGGTTGACGGCTGGAGGGCCTATATTAAACGGTCGACGCACCCTGGTGTTGCTCGTATTACATTATCGGTGGTAAAGTGTCAGACGTTAAAGTCAATATAGAACACAAGCAATTTTTGTCAAGTTTTTATGGACAAAACAAAATAATAAGTTGTTATTTATTTTCTGTTGATTCTGAAAACCATCACACTTAAATCTGATGTGAACAGTTACACTGTAGGGTAGCTATAATAATTTTTTTCCCTGGAAAGATTTTCGCACTGGAGGATAATGCTGTATACAGGGTTGTTCCAATGATGAATAACATCATGTTCTAATATATTCGTAATTGGTAAGGTCGGTTTTTCAGTAAAGAAATGAGCTGTAGTTTTCCTTCAAAAGTGTTTCACTCTTAAACTACCATGCCGTTATCCTGTAACGTTACGCGTATCTAGGCGAGCTAATCGACCGCCTAGAATTGCCACGAGGTAGGTGAGTTCGATACACGGCTCAACGCTAGCGGGCCAAGGGCTCATGGAACGCCGCTGCCAGCGCGGGTAGCTGACTGTTCTCGCTCCAAGCGAGCTACGGTGCAGAGATAACGAAAGCGTCGTGGGAAACGGGTAAATCCCAGACCCAGGAATTTGGACGTCTGAGCCCGCATTGCCTTTGTGCAGAGTAAGCTCAAGGAAATGGCGTAGAGTCAGACACTCTTAAAGATGCCCAAGATAGAGCTCTTTGAGATTCGACAATACCTCACATCAAATATTAATGCAAATCTGAAAATATCTTTAAAACTACAGATGATAATATCTCATAGCGAGTAAACACTTACACACTGACGCTCTGAATTAACAACTTTTAAACGCTTCATGCGATTTCAACAAACGTTATCTCACAGTATATCATTACACTATAGCTACCATCCCAGAAAGTTACATTTCTGCATCTGTCTCATGTTTTTCCATTGTACAAATGTTTGTCGGAACATCGTATTCTTCACATTTACACAACTAATGAATACAGCATCAGTACATCATACTGTCATACTTGTGTTTCATTTGATGAAAAATTTACTATTTTGCAAATAACTTTGTTTAAACGTTGATTGCAAGTGCTATTAAGAAACTGTGCTAGTTTAAAAGTTGTCAGTCTCACGTGACAGCTGACACCACAATTGGAAAGTGAACCAGAACACGCATCTGTCAACAAAGGCTAAATAATTGCTTAAACAATATTTAACAACAATCTGTTGTCATTTACCGTGCATGCACTTGCAAGAGAATACTGGCTTATTTATTTATAGACTAACTATTAGTTACATTTATTGTAAATGGTCCGAGTGTAACGGAATGTATAAACATTTGTTATTTTAATGTTGTTGTAATATACACACATCAAAAAAAGGTTTCCGTCACCTCAATTCCGAGAGTTTCGGAACCTGTACAGAAAATTGGAATAGTGATCAACATAAACATCATTTCCGACCTTTTCATTGCTCATGAAAACCACACATTGCATGTTGTACCACCATACAGCGAGACCTTCAGAGGTGGTGGTCCAGATTGCTGTACACACCGGTACCTCTAATACCCAGTAGCACGTCCTCTTTCTTGCATTGATGTATGCCAGTATTCGTCGTGGCATACTGTCCACAACTTCATCAAGGCACTGTTGGTCCAGATTGTCCCACTCCTCAATGGCGATTCGTCATACATCCATCAGAGTGGTTGGTGGGTCACGTCGTATTTAAACAGCCCCTTTCAATCTATCCCAGGCATGTTCGATAGGGTTCATGTCTGGAGAACATGCTGGCCACTCTAGTCGAGCGAAGTCGCTATCCTAAAGGAAGTCGTTCACAAGATGTGCACGATGGAGGCGCGAATTGTCGTCCATGAAGACGAATGCCTCGCCAATATGCTGCCGATATGGGTGCACTATCGGTCGGAGGATGGCATTCACGTATCGTACAGCCGTTACGGCGCCTTCCATGACCACCACCGGCATACGTCGGCCCCACATAATGCCACCCCAAAACAGCAGGGAACCTCCACCTTGCTGCACTCGCTGGACAGTGTGTCTAAGGCGTTCTGTCTGACCGGGCTGCCTCCAAACACGTCTTTAAGCGGTTACAGCATCGGTGATTTCGGCCGTAAACAGAAA
Source organism: Schistocerca cancellata (assembly GCF_023864275.1). Classification (NCBI taxonomy): domain Eukaryota; kingdom Metazoa; phylum Arthropoda; class Insecta; order Orthoptera; family Acrididae; genus Schistocerca; species Schistocerca cancellata. The sequence goes on along the minus strand of NC_064633.1, from coordinate 573,959,364 downwards.
TATTAAAAAAGGTAGGAAGATTTTTCTATTTAGCAAAAGTGACAAAAAGCAGATTTCAGAGTACTTGACGGCTCAACACAAAAGTTTTATCTCAAGTACAGACAGTGTTGAGAATCAGTGGACAAAGTTCAAAACCATCGTACAATATGCATTAGATGAGTATGTGCCAAGCATGATCGTAAGAGATGGAAAAGAGCCACCGTGGTACAACAACCGAGTTAGAAAACTGCTACGGAAGCAAAGGGAACTTCACAGCAAACATAAACATAGCCAAAGCCTTGCAGACAAACAAAAATTACACGAAGCGAAATGTAGCGTGAGGAGGGCTATGCGAGAGGCGTTCAATGAATTCGAAAGTAAACTTCTCCTAAGAAATTTTGGTCTTATGTCAAAGCGGTAGGTGGATCAAAACAAAATGTCCAGACACTCCGTGACCAAAATTGTACTGAAACAGAGGATGACAGACTAAAGGCTGAAATACTAAATGCATTTTTCCAAAGCTGTTTCACAGAGGAAGACTGCACTGTAGTTCCTTCTCTAGATTGTCACACAGATGACAAAATGGTAGATATCGAAATAGATGACAGAGGGATAGAAAAACAATTAAAATCGCTCAAAAGAGGAAAGGCCGCTGGACCTGATGGGATACCAGTTCGATTTTACACAGAGCACGCAGCGGTGTACCGTAGGTCTCTAGAAGAGCGTAGCGTTCCAAAAGATTGCAAAAGGGCACAAGACATCGCCGTTTTCAAGAAGGGATTTCGAAAAGATGTGCAGAACTATGAACCTATGAACCTATATCTCTAACGTCGATGAGTTGTAGAGTTTTGGAATACGTATTTGTTCGAGTATAATGACTTTTCTGGAGATCAGATATCTACTCTGTAGGAACTAGCATGAGTTTCAAAAAAGACGATCGTGTGAAACCCAGCTGGCGCTATTCGTCCACGAGACTCAGAGAGCCGTTGACACGGATTCCCAGTTAGATGCCGTGATTCTTGATTTCCGCAAGGCGTTTAATACAGTTCGCCACAGTCGTTTCATGAACAAAGTCAGAGCATATGGACTATCAGACCAATTGTGTGATTGGATTGAAGAGTTTCTAGATAACAGGACGCAGCATTCTCTCAATGGAGAGAAGTGTTCCGAAGTAAGAGTGATTGCAGATGTGTCTCAGGGGAGTGTCGTACGATCTTTGCTATTCACAATATACATAAATGACCTTGTGGATGACATCGGAAGTTCACTGAGGCTTTTTGCGGATTATGCTGTAGTATATCGAGAGGTTGTAACAATGGAAAATTGTACTGAAATGCAGGAGGATCTGCAACGAATTGACGCATGGTGCAGGGAATGGCAATTGAATCTCAAAGTAGACAAGTGTAATGTGCTGCGAATACATAGAAAGAAAGTTCTTTTATCATTTAGCTACAATATAGCAGGTCAGCAACTGGAAGCAGTTAATTCCATAAATTATCTGGGAGTACGCATTAGGAGTGATTCAAAATGGAGTGATCATATAAAGTTGATCGTCGGTAAGGCAGATGCCAGACTGAGATTCGTTGGAAGAATCCTAATAAATACAATCCGAAAACAAAGGAAGTAGGTTTACAGTATGCTTGTTGGCCCACTGCTTGAATACTGCTCACTGGTGTGGGATCCGTACCAGATAGGGTTGATAGAAGAGACAGAGAAGATCCAACGGAGAGCAGCGCGCTTCGTTACAGGATCATTTAGTAATCGCGAAAGCGTTATGGAGATGATAGATAAACTCCAGTGGTGGACTCTGCAGGAGAGACGCTCAGTAGCTCGGTACGGGCTTTTGTTGAAATTTCGAGAACATACCTTCACCGAGGAGTCAAGCAGTATATTGCTCCTTCCTACGTATACCTCGCGAAGAGACCATGAGGATAAAATCAGAGTGATCAGAGGCCACACAGAGGCATACCTACAATCTTTCTTTCCACGAACAGTACGAGACTGGAATGGAAGGGAGAACCGATAGAGGTACTCAAGGTACCCTGCGCCACACACCGTCAGGTGAGACATCTACATCTACATCCGTAGTTGTAGATGTAGATGTCTCCGACGATTGTCCGGTTGAAGGCATATGCGGCACTCGTCGGCGAAGAGAACGTGACGCCAATCCTGAGCGGTCCGTTCGGCATGTTGTTGGACCCATCTCTACCGCGCTGCAAAGATGGACCTCGCCATAGACGTCTGGAGTGAAGTTGCGAGTCATTCAGCCTATTGCGCACGGTTTGAGTCGTAATACGACGTCCTGTGGCTGCACGAAAAGCATTGCTGTCAGGGTTCCTCCGAGCCATAATCCGTAGCTAGCGGTCATCCACTGTAGTAGTAGCCCTTGAGCGGCCCGAGCGAGGCATGTCATAGACAGTTCCTGTCTCTCAGTATCTCCTCCATGACCAAACAACACTCATTTGGTTCACTCCGAGACGCCTGGACACTTCCCTTGTTGAGAGGACTTCCTGGCACAAAGAAACAATGCGGACTCGATCAATCCGCGGTATTTACCGTCTAGGCATGGTTGAACTACAGACAACACGACCTGTGTACCTCCTTCCTGGTGGAATGACTGGAACTGATCGGCTGTTGGACCCCCTCCATCTAACAGGCGCCGCTCATGCGTGGTTGTTTACAGCTTTGTACATCTTTGGGCGGTTTTAGTGACACTTCTGAACAGTCAAAGGGACTGTGTCTGTGATACAATATCCACAGTCAACGTCTGTCTTCAGGAATTCTGGGAACCGGGGTGATGCAAAACTTTTTTTGAAGTGTGTATCAGTTTAGTGCGGGGAAGTGCTGAACTTGAAGCTGGCCGCGGTGGTCTAGCGGTTCTAGGCGCTCAGTCCGGAACCGCGGGACTGCTACGGTCGCAGGTTCGAATCCTGCCTCGGGCATGGATGTGTGTGATGTCCTTAGGTTAGTTAGGTTTAAGTAGTTCTAAGTCTAGACGACTAATGACCTCAGATGTTAAGTCCCATAGTGCTCAGAGCCATTTTTTGCTCAACTTGAAACAAATCATGTCTTTAGAGCTCAAGGACAATGTGTTTTTGGCGGGGATGGCCTTCAGCCAATGGAAACGCAGACTGCAGCCGAACACTATGACAGTCAGTTGGAGACTGGAACTTCTCGAGTGTAGAGTTCAAGGGACGATTCTGCACACTCTTTGTGTGAGCTCCGGAAGAAGGCAGAACTGTATAGAGCAATGTGCGTGATTCAGTCATACATATGATTCATTCTCAACGATGAACGGGCTCTTGAGAACGCTAAATTTTGAAGAGACTCTAACTAACGAGAGATCTGAATGTGTTCCAGAGTAGGACTTCAACTTTCTCCGCTTGTAATGTGGAACTTCGTGCGTATTTAACATTTGTAAATGTTCGGATAATAAGTTGCCGTCTCTTTATCTAAGAATAGATGATGAATGCAGCTAGCCGCTATCTCTGTGTAATGTCTTGTCTGTATTGACGTGTATCTGTTGCCTTTAAGATCACTTCACCTTCACACATAAATCTATATAGTAAAGTAAGGCCTTCCCAGTTCTTGGCTGATCCGTGATAAGACAGGCGAAAAATTAGACTAATGGAGGATTATTAGTATTATCTCTATTTTCATTCGCTCTCTCTCTCTTTCACTCCATTATCTATGTACAGTTTTTAATATAATATTTCATTACGTGAAATCAGCCAAATAGGATCTTTGGTGGAGTCCTTCGTATTGGTAATCAGCGGCTGGCTTGCTGTAGGAGATCTTTACATTTACTATTACTGTTAACCACTGCAGTCAGTCGGGAGAATCAATCGTTTGGGCAATTTGTTCCTTTTACGAAAGATTGCGAATTCCAGATGTGTACGAAGCCTTTTTGGACGATTTAACACAGACTCAGTGATTGCAGGCTCTCTTCGACACAGCTGAAACTTCCCCACTAATTACAGGGCCAACGTGATCATCAAATGATTCAGAAAAAACTAATTCGTTCATTCACTCCAGAACAAAAAAGTCACAAACCTTATTTATGGAGGAAATTGTGTATTAAATCCATCTCCATTACATGTCCAGATCTCCGGTGATTCCACGCCTTAATTATTTTCCGCTTACAGTCTCTTTCTCTTCAAACAAACAGCTAGCGGCACAAATGTTAATTGGTTCGCTTTAGCGAGAAGAAAAGCAGAATTTGTATCTCTCAGAAACACGTCAATCCCTCAACAGATACTCCAGAAGCTGTCCTAGTTACCACTCTTAACAACAATGGAGAATGCATATATGCATCTCTGTTATTTCAAATAATAAGCGCACTAGAAAATACTTTGGCGTCGTCGAGCTGTCGCCGCATATATTACGAGAAAATCAGATCAGATAACTTTTCCAAAGTGAATGAATGTGGATGGTTTGATTGAAAATGATTAATTGGTGCGTAGTAGAGGGTATTTTCTGTGGGGACATTACACGTAGACGTTCTAACAGTTCGCACTAAAAATCCTTTAGTTTTCTCATTAGCATCCAGTTGCTCCACAAGCCAGTGTAACGCCGGAAATGCATATCCTCCTATTTCCATCTATTGTACTACAAATTTTTTCCTTATTTTGTTACCTGAAGATATGACATTTCTGTGTCTTTATATATTGTAATTGTTTTACTATTTGTATATGTGTATTTATGCATTTATGTCGATGTATAATTGATTTGTTTTGTAAATATTATTTGTATTTTTACGCTGGGTCTTACCTAGGGAAAACTATGCTATAGAACGATTGCACCGGTAGATCGTGTGGAGAACCAAAGTGTTTAGGATCTTTGGCAGTGTTAACTCTGCCGCGTGGAGCGCGGGCAGAGCAGAGTCTGGCTGGAGTAGGGCGGAGGACCAGGTGTGTTGTGTGACGCTCCCGCCAGTTGCCGCGCTTTCGGGGTTTGGCAGCATGTAATTGCGCTCGACTTGCTATGATAGTTTCTGGCACGGTGTCGCGGACGGGAAACATTAGCTGGCACACATCAAGAGCCCGTTTCGCCTGGCGACAGTGTCGAGAAGAAGGCGCGCCAACGTCCAGCTTCTGCAACAGCGACGGCCGACAATGAGTGACTGTCGTCACCTCCTCGATCGACGACTTCAAACCTTCAATCAACCAACAAGGAAGACTGAAAGCACGTAAAGTTTTAGGACTGTATGACAGACCTCAGCTGCTCAAACTGTTCCATTTGCATCACTAAAATACAGCAACTTAGCATGAATATTTGTTGCTCATTGTCCCAATTGCATTACCAGGCAGGGTCCCTTCCTTTTCCGAAATGAACTCGAGTGTCGTTGAAATTCAGACGCCAGCATTAAAGTATGATCATTCGATGTCAATGCTTTAATTTCAAAGTTCAGTTAAGGTATTCATAGCTGGCTACAATATTTAGATTACTCAAGCACAAATTAAGAGTGCGAGTTTTGTTACCATATTTTAGTTTACCTGTGACTGCAGCTCAGCTTGGTACGTATTAAATTTTACTATTGTTAATTGTTCAGAAACATTTAATTCAAGTTCAAAATTAAATCTCTTATTTCTAAATTGCGTAGATTCAAGTAGCTTTTGAAATGATTGTTGAGGTAGCCCAAGACTAACCTTATTTTATTGAATTTCGTAGTGCTTCAGAAACAAAGTTCATTATTAATTTCAGTCAGTAAATTAACTTTCAATTTTCCGGTTTTATTAGTTCTTTTGCTAAATTAAGTCAGAGTGTAGCGAAATTTATTACTTCTGATAAACATTCAGTTTTCACACAACACGTGTCAACCTTCAGTTGCCACGCTTTTAGTGCTAATTATATGTGCATTAACCTTTCATTTTCAGTTATTATAGTAGTTGTCCATAGGACTGGCGACCGTAATTTTCCCCAAATCTCAAATATCTAATTAACGCCAGTTAATTGTTAACGTAACGACCGCACATTTACTTTCTTTATTAACTTTACCCCTTTTCAAAATTAATTTCCACCAGTATCATTTGCATTTTTCCTTTCATTTAAGTGTAACCCTTTCCTCCATCTTTACCGACAGATTAACTTCGGTGACTATTGCTTTTTCCCAATCGTACACGCGGTTTAATTTTCACTGTCATTAAGGTCGATAAGTGAGGGGGAGGTTACACCAGACGTGGCATTTGGTACTTTTAGTTTTATACTGTACAAGCAAATCTTTACGAAGAATACTTTTACATTCCTTTCTGCAGGTGAAATAGACGTTGCCTTTTGTGCAGCGGGGCCCCTGATTTCACCTCACTGCCGTTCTATTTCTAGTCTCAAGTGGTGCATCCAGTCTCCACCAAGTAAAAGTCGGCGCAAAAACGTTGTTGGATTATTTTCTTATAATTAATTTTTCATATAAAATCTAATTTTCTCTTCCTTCCTATATGCCTACGGTAGCTACTGTAATTGTGTATTTTCACGTTGTTAACTTTTGTTGGTCTGATTTTCCAGTTTTCTTCACGTGGATCATTTTAAAATAAAGTACAATTATTTCAGAACAAAAACAGTCTCGGCTGCTAAAATATTTAATTTCAGTGAATAGTTTCAATCTTTTGGGGCATTATCAGATTGTGTAAGTGACCCACCAGTCATAAAACCACCTACAATGTAAAATAAACACCAAGGTAACCGGATACATAATCCAGTCGCTATGAAACATCTAGACGATGAAGTGAATCATCTTTGTATCTCCAGCATCATGCCAGTATTATCTTGCAAATAATGTATTTGTTTGTTATTAAAAACTGGACTGCATTTTTCTTCTGGTAGCTGTTGTCATGTGGCGTGACCTATTCGACGGATACGTACAGAGATATTGATCGTTTATTATCTGAATGCCCATTCCCGCAAATGTCCTATTCCACAAAATTGAGGGTTTCTGAATATATCTTTTGGATAATGTTTTAATTCTTCTTTAATTTTGAAATTCAGTCACGAAATTTTGTTCACCACTTTGACTACACACACTGCAAAATTTTATAGGTTTCATATACTATGCTTCTAAAATTTGTCTTTTCAAGCCCTTTCCTCCTCAGGACATCAAATAGTTTCTTCGACAGCACTGTGTCATACGCCTTCTCTAGATCTATGAACACTAAATGGCTACTCAAATTCCTTTTTAGTCTCTCTGTCATTAGTTATGTTAAAGCAGAAATGTAACAAGATATTCCCTTCCGCAATCCACTTTGCTCTTTAGGGGCTATCAACATAACCTCTGTTTTTTCTCTTAGGAACGGACCATACAACCTTCGGTATGACAAATTCCATTCCTTGGGCACTAGTTAACCCTCTAAAATACATTAAATAACTACTTAAACATTCCCATGAAACACTCAGTCTATACTAATTCTATTAGTACGTTTCCCGGTCCACGAGATTTCTCAGTTTCTATTTCTTTCACAGATCTTTCAACTTCTGGTACGGGTATTGGCTTTACGTTTCCCGCTGATAATTCACTCTCGGAATTCGGTTCTGTCTCCTTATACTCACTTCTGTCTTCTGTAAGCAGTGATTTAAAATGATTTTCCCTTCCTCTGATATCAATAACTGTTATATTTGTCCCATCTTTCACAGCTTTTCTTAAGCTCTTCACCATCTTCCAGGCTTTTGCTACCTTTGAATCGCCCCAATACATCTGTTTACCTCCTAACGCCTTTTTTCCCAACGTCTCATTTTTCCTATTTATATTTTTTTTAGCCTCATTGTTTATTTCCATAAATTTTTCTATCCTCCTGAACCCAAACTGACATGCTCTCAGGTTGCTGTTACCTACTGTTACAAATTCATTTCGAAAGATTTACCTCTATTTATCTGTTACTGTAGACGCTTGCCACGATAACTACGGAAGAAATATGTGTCACAGAAACAGAATGTTATACCCTTCTTACTTTAAGGTTGAAATGTGTCATCCACGAGTTCACATTCCTAGCATGTGAGGTTTCTTTGCGTGACACATTTTGTGGTACATTTTAATGACAATACAAAGTAATGAATAAATGAGTTTATTATTTGTACTAAGAACACACATAGATGGGCGGTTTCATGAACAACGTGCTCAGTGGAGGATGCGAAGATGCGAGATCAGGTAATGGTGCGAGAGGACGGGTGGAAGTGAAGGAGATGAGTCGGTGCGTGGCTAGAGGGTCGCCGGCTGGCGCTGCGTGTGCGGAGGGCTGAGGACGACGGCGACGGGCCGCCCAGCGAAGTAGGGCGTCGCCGTGCCTCTGACGACGGGGCGCCGCGTCGCGGGGGTCGTCGGCGGCTGACGAGCCAGCTGACGAGGGGGCTGACGAGCCGGCTGACGAGGGGGCTGACGAGCCGGCTGACGAGGGCGCTGGCGCTGAGGCCTCCGCGGGACCTGCAACAAACCGACACGCCGGCTGTGACGATCCTCTCAGGCTCCCCAGCTTTCTGCTGGTCTGAATGCCCATGCTGCATGCCCGTGGTAAGTTTCTCATACGTTTTCTGCTATTGTAAATAATATCTTTACTGTACTGGGACAGAGATGAATGAGCGCACTGCAGGAGCAGTGAATAACATCTTTGACTCTGTGTTTAGTTTTATCTGTCGCTGACTTGCCAGTCAATCACTAGTGCAGTGCACGAACATTGCATAATAGCAAGCAGTTGAATTTTTAGAGAAGGAGATTTGTTATATGTGTATCTGAAAGAAATTATCTGGAATATTTTAGCCGGCCAGTGTGGCCACGCGGTTAAAGGCGCTTCAGTCTGGAACCGCGCGACTGCTACGGTTGCACGTTCGAATCCTGCCTCCGGCATGGATGTGTGTGATGTCCTTAGGTTAGTTAGGTTTAAGTAGTTATAAGTTCTAGGGGACTGATGACCTCCGATGTTAAGTCCCATAGTGCTCAGAGCCATTTGAACCATTTGGAATATTTTAGGGAGGTGAAAACTTGTTTGTGAACATTCATCATTGTTTCTGTTGATGGAGAAGACTTTTGGAGGAATTTTCCAAGGTAACCAATGCACATGCAAGAATGATATGTTTGTATGTCAGAATTATTAATTGAAGGAAATCTTTGTACCTTAGATAAGTAACAACTTTCATAATTACTGTTTATTTTATCTCTTTGATTTTCATTGTGTCATCAATAATGCAATTGGTTGAAATGTTTGTAAATTTTGTAATGAGACAATTTCGTAATTATTAGAGTCTGCCGGCCGCGGTGGCCAAGCGGTTCTAGGCGCTTCAGTCCGGAACCGCGCGACTGCTACGGTCGCAGGTTCGAATCCTGCCTCGGGCATGGATGTGTGTGATGTCCTTAGGTTAGTTAGGTTTAAGTAGTTCTAAGTTCTAGGGGACTGATGACCACAGTAGTTAAGTCCCATAGTGCTCAGAGTCATTTGAACCATTTTTATTAGAGTCTTCTTATGTTGTACAGCCGGCCGATGTGGCCGAGCGGTTCTAGGCACTTCAGTCTGGAACCGCGTGACCGCTACGGTCGCAGGTTCGAATCCTGCCTCGGGCGTGGATGTGTGTGGTGTCCTTAGGTTAGTTAGGTTTAAGTAGTTCTAAGTTCTAGGGGACTGATGACCTCAGATGTTAAGTCCCATAGTGCTCAGAGCCATTTGAACTGTATATTGTACGTCCTTTTTGTCAATAATCAGTTTGATTTTTCAATAACGATTGTCTTTAAAGTAAAACCCCTCTCCACAATTCGTATTAAAGTTCTGAATATTTCGTCGTGTGTGCATTGCACCTTACGCCACACGAAATCACAGATTGTTTCTGACAAGCAAGAAGAAAGAAATCAGTATTGAGTAGTTTATTTTCCTTTAGCAGCTGCATCTGCTGATTTGTGTTTGCTGCCGAGAACGCTGGCCACTTTTATTCGAGGGCAAATCTCACCTTGCATTCTTGAGCAAACAGTTGAAAGGTGGCTACACTGAGTCACAGCGCCATAGATTGCGCCAAAGATTATTATTCCGCCGCCTCCACTGGTGCAGTAGTAGCTCAGAGGATGTCGAGTGCAGTTGTTCAGTTGGGCGAGAGAGTAGATGCTGTTCGGTTGGTGTAATGTATAGATGGATTTTGGTTGGTTGTTTGGGGGCAAAAGACCAAACAGCGAGGTCATCGGTCTCATCGGATTAGGGAAGGATGGGGAAGGGAGGCGGCCGTGCCCTATCAAAGGAACCATCCCAGCATTTGCCTGGAGCGATTTAGGGAAATCACGGAAAACCTAAATCAGGATGGCTGGACGCGGGATTGAACCGTCGTCCTCCCGAATGCGAGTCCAGTGTGTGTGTATAGATGGAAGATGTTGCAATTATCACAGTGTATTTGGGAAAGGAGATGGGCTTTTGATTTATGATGCTGGTGTAATGGAAAATTTTCGTCAATATATAATGAGGTAAAAAGGTATTACAGTTTTCTTTAATGACAATGCCTCTTGGTCACAGGTACAGTCAACAAAGGACCTGGCTCGTGTTCATGTATTAGACTTGTAATTCTGGTTTCTATGTGCAATTATAGTATTTGTGGTTTTTCAATTAGTTCATTGTAAATGGTGTTTAAAATATTTTGTCGTTTTGAGAAAGAACCGAGCCAGATACATGTACGTTGAGTCACAGTACCACACACAGAACAGTTACACTTGTGCTTTTGTTGTTTCGTAGCTTTTATAGTTGCAGGGGAATTAATTAATCAATTGTGTTAATGGAAATTCCTTGTCATTCTTTATTTTTATTTTATGCAGTCAGATTGCGTGCTAATACTAGTTAGGGCCAACCGGTTACGAGACTTCGTAACCGGTCACACAGCAACTAAAATTATTGCATCTTATTCTTTTAATTAAACCCCCATGCACAGTGTGTAGACGGGATTGTCAGGTGTCGTACTAGAAAGCAGATTAATTCGCACTGAACAGTGATGCTAATTTTCGAACATTTATTTTCTTCTGGGTAGATTAGTAATTTATTTTTGTGAATATTTCAAGTCAAACACTGCACTTCGTATAGCGCTACATTCATAATGTACTTCGGTATTGAGTTTTAGTTGTACAGTTTTCACTGAGTACACAATTAGATTCTTTTGGCAGTTAATTAGACTAATTTTCTTTATTTCAAAGTTTGCATTTCGTGGACGTTGCAGTTTTATTTCACGACACTGTTCACATGGCAACACAGAGCCAACCAACAGTCAGTTTTGTTCAGCAACTGAATACATATCTAAATTATACATTAGAAGACGAGAAAGTTTTTGAAAAGAATATATTCAGTTTTCACACAAACAGACAACTTTTTTTTTTACAGAAAGCTTACAGTGTGTACCCCCCCCCCTTCCCCAACTGAAACACAGAAAGGTGCCAGCTGTTGCGCTGAGCCGTGAATGACGCAACAGTGCAACACGGTCGTCTCGAGACTCCGCCCTGCCTTTCCCGAAGGATTGCATCTCTCCGAGGGGTGGTGGCCTCTGCTGCGAAGCCTATGGTTGCAGTGCTCAGTGGTGCTGGTGTAGGAAACCCGGTGGTGGTTTGTGTGGCACATGCTGTGGGCCATACACTGTCAGGGGCCCCCCAGCCATAGTCCTTAATTTTGTTTTGGGGACGTATTACCTGTTAGCAGCTGTGAATGAAAATTGCAACACTACACCGAGGTGAAAAAGAGTTATGGGATAGTGATATGCACATGTACAGATGGCAGTAGTATCAAGTACACGAGATGGCAGGGCATTGGTAGAGTTGTCATTCGTAGTCAGGTTGAAAGGTCTCTGTTGGATTCCTTTCATGTTTGATTTCTTAAATCTGTTGTCATTTACGGCACAAATTCCTCTTCTAAATTTACTGTGGCGTATCTGACTATCTGGGAGGAGACTGAGTAGTGGAACGTGTTACTTTTACACATAAGCAAGAACGATCTGTCACACTACTACACTTTAAAACACAGTTTATATGTAATTCATGTCACACAGTCTCATACGGAACCTACATCCGCTTTCTTTTATATACTGTATATGATAAGATACTGTCATCCCCCTTCCCTTCTGTGTGAGAGCATGAATGAGCAAATGTATTTCTAGTTGCATGCTTGAGGGTAGCAGACAAGCCTGTCTGCTAGAGAACAGTAGGACCAACGTCGGAACAGGTAGCTACGCTTTCTAAAAGCAAAGAGGTTTCTATCCTTAGTATGGTCTTGTCTGTCCCTTGTCATGTTGGTATAGGAAGCTGCCTCTCTGGCCACTTCCGTTTGTATTTGTGAGCCACCCCTCAGGAAGGAACCAGGTCATTCTGTCCGTGGCGAGCGTCTGAAGTGGTAAGATCTCCGGCTAAGCGCGTGTCTGCTAAGTCCGTAGGACAATGGATTTCTTAAGTTCAGCCTAAATGAAAATTTAATCACCTTTATTTCAGGTTTAGCTCTAAAATATCTAATGTTATCTTAAATTGCAACGCAGTGTATTTCGAGTGTGAAGTTCAGAATATTTTCCAGTAGTTGCTTTGTCACTACTTTGTGAATAGAGTGGAACCACGTGTTGATCAGTAACTCTAACTAAGATCATCAATCTTAAATGCGAGTGTGCGTGAGATTATAACATCTCGTCTTGACAATATTTTTCAATATAGCAACTTTTCTTTATGTTCAACCCACGTGGGGTGTACTTTGTGAGACCACTACCACGTGCTTATATAATTGTTTGACCCATCAGGTTAATAGTAAGACGTTAGTAACCAGTTCGAGGTTTTTCTTTTGTAAATTGCTTTTCGATCTAATTTATTTTAATTATCAAAATTATTGTGGAGTTACACGCTTTGTGTAAACCAAGTTGACCACGTGAAGCATGTGGTGTAATCATCAAAGTAGCCCTCAGCTATTCTTTTTGGGAAGATTTCACAGAGAGTTAGTATGAATTTAGTATACCAGTGTGTGGGAATTACATGAGGAACAGGATTGTGCTACGAACGTAACTTCTTTGGGTGAAAATTGAATTGGTTGGTTGTGGTTAATTTCCTCTTGCATATGTTTCAACGTTCTTCGTGTGTTATTTTATGAATGCAGTGTTGTATGCAGTCTCCCAATCTTGGCTCCATATTTGATGTGTTCCGTAAGATTACAAACTCACATTTTCCACAATCCTAAATAAGGCACCAGTTTAGTTATGAATCAAATTTAATATGCTGAAATTTCAATGATCAATGTTAAAATAAATTTCCAAATATAAACTGATTTATTTCTTTTTATTTAAATTATCTTTTTATATATATATATATATATCACCGGTTGCCGTATGACTATTAAAAGATTATAATTAATGTTAGTCTGGTTGGGAATTTGGTAAGCTAGACTGGATACCTGGTGAAACAGTTGCGCAGTAATGCAAGGTTAACTTCCCCAGACAGCTCACAGCTTTTAACCCACTTTTATAGGTCTTGAATAGCAGCACCGCTTTCATACAAAATAAAGCAACAACGTTATAAGGTCACTCATGTAAAAGGTTTCCGACGTGATTCTAACTGCACGACGGGAATTAACAGACTCTGAATGCGGAATGGTAGTTGTAAGTAGACACATGGGACATTCCATTTCGTAATTCGTTAGGGAATTCAGTATTCCGAAACCAACAGTGTCAACAGTGCGTGAATAACACCAAATACCCGAAGGCATTACCTCCCACCACGGACAACGCATTTGCTGACGGCCTTCGCTCAACGACTGAGAGCAACAGTGTTCGCGTAGAGTAGTCAGTGCTAATAGACAAGCAGCATCCTAACAGACAAGCAGCATCCTAACAGACAAGCAGCATCCTAACAGACAAGCAGCATCCTAACAGACAAGCATCATCCTAACAGACAAGCAGCATCCTAACAGACAAGCAGCATCCTAACAGACAAGCAGCATCCTAACAGACAAGCAGCATCCTAACAGACAAGCAGCATCCTAACAGACAAGCAACACTGCGCGAAATAACCGCAGAAATTGTTGTGGGTCGTACGACTAACGTGTCGGTAAGGACAGTACGGCAAAATATGGCGTTAATGGGCTACGGCTGACGTGAATGCCTTTGCTAACAGCACGACATCGCCTGCAGCACCTCACCTGGGCTCTTGACTGGATCGGTTCGACCCTAGACAACTGGAAAAGCATGGCTTGGTCAGATTAATCTCGATTGCAGTTGGTAATAGCTGGTATTATGTATGGCGCAGATCCCACAAAGCCATGGACCCAAGTTGTCAGCCAGGCACTGTGCAAGCTGGGGTGGCTCCACAATGGTGTGGACAGTGTTCACTCGAAATACAGGGTGATTCAAAAAGAATACCACAACTTTAAAAATGTGTATTTAATGAAAGAAACATAATATAACCTTCTGTTATACATCATTACAAAGAGTATTTAAAAAGGTTTTTTTTTCACTCAAAAACAAGTTCAGAGATGTTCAATATGGCCCCCTCCAGACACTCGAGCAATATCAACCCGATACTCCAACTCGTTCCACACTCTCTGTAGCATATCAGGCGTAACAGTTTGGATAGCTGCTGTTATTTCTCGTTTCAAATCATCAATGGTGGCTGGGAGAGGTGGCCGAAACACCATAAGAACACCATAAGAAAAAATCGCAGGGGGTAAGATCAGGGCTTCTTGGAGGCCAGTGATGAAGTGCTCTGTCACGGGCTGCCTGGCAGCCGATCCATCGCCTCGGGTAGTTGACGTTCAGGTTTCATAACTAACCTTTTTCGTAGGACTCTCCATACAGTTGATTGTGGAATTTGCAGCTCTCTGCTAGCTCTGCGAGTCGATTTTCCTGGGCTGCGAACAAATGCTTGCTGGATGCGTGCTACATTTTCATCACTCGTTCTCGGCCGTCCAGAACTTTTCCCTTTGCACAAACACCCATTCTCTGTAAACTGTTTATACCAACGTTTAATACACCACCTACCAGGAGGTTTAACACCATACTCGCTCGAAATACACGCTGAACAACTGACGTCGATTCACTTCTGCCGTACTCAATAACACAAAAAGCTTTCTGTTGAGCGGTCGCCATCTTAGCATCAACTGACGCTGACGCCTATCAGCGACCTCAGTAATCATTATACATCTTGAGAAAGCAGAATGTTGCGCTCCGCGGAACTCACGGACTTCGAAAGTGGTCAGTTGACTGAGTTTCACTTGTGTCACACGTATGTACGCGAGATTTCCACACTCCTAAACATCCCTAGGTCCACTGTTTCCAATGTGATAGTGAAGTGGAAACGTGAAGGGACACAAACAACACAAAAGCTTACAGGCCGACCTCGAATGTTGACTGACAGATACCGCCGACAGTTGAGGAGGGTCGTAATGTGTAGTAGGCAGACATCTATCCAGACCATCACATAGGAATTCCAAACTGCCTCAGGATCCACTGCAAGTACTATTACAGATACGCGGGAAGTGAGAAAACTTGGAGTTCATGGTCGAGCGTCTGCTCATAACCAACACATCACACCGGTAAATGCCAAACGACGCCTCGCTTGGTGTAAGGAGAGTAGACATTGGGTTATTGAACAATGGAAAAACGTTATGTGCAGTGAAGAATCACGGTACACAATGTGGCGATCCAATGACAGGGTGTGGGTATGGCGAATGCCCGGTGAACGTCATCTGCCAGCGTGTGTAGTGTCAACAGTAAAATTCGGAGGCGGTGGTGTTATGGTGTGGTCGTGTTTTTCATGGAGGGGGCTTGCACACCTTTTTTTGCGTGTCACTATCACTGCACAGGCCTACATCGATGTTTTAAGCACCTTCTTGTTGCCCACTGTTGAACAAATCGGGGATAGTAATTGCATCTTTCAATATGATCGAGCACCTGTTCATAATGCACGGCCTGTGGCGGAGTGGTTACACGACAATAACATCCCTGTAACGGACTGGCCTGCTAAGAAAAAAAAAAAACGGTTCAAATGGCTCTGAGCACTATGGGACTCAACTGCTGTGGTCATTGGTCCCCTAGAACTTAGAACTACTTAAACCTAACTAACCTAAGGACATGACACACACCCATGCCCGAGGCAGGATTGGAACCTGCGACCGTAGCAGCAGCGCGGCTCCGGACTGGAGCGCCTGCTCAGAGACCTGACCTGAATCCTATAGAACACCTTTGGGACAGAATGAGATTTTTACTCTGCAGCGGAGTGTGCGCTGATATTAAACTTCCTGGCAGATTAAAACTGTGTGCCCGACCGAGACTCGAACTCGGGACCTTTGCCTTTCGCGGGCAAGTGCTCTACCGACTGAGCTACCCAAGCACGACTCACGCCCCGTCCTCACAGCCTTACTTCTGCTGGTACCTCGTCTCCTACTGTCCAAAATTTACAGAAGCTCTCCTGCGAACCTTGCAGAACTAGCACTCCTGAAAGAAAGGATATTGCGGAGACATGGCTTAGCACAGCCTAGGGGATGTTTCCAGAATGATGTTAGAGCACTTGCCCGCGAAAGGCAAAGGTCCCGAGTTCCATTCTCGGTCTGGCACAGAGTTTTAATCTGCCAGGAAGTTTCATATCAGCGCACACTCCGCTGCAGAGTGAAAATCTCGTTCTTTTGACGGCTTGGAGCTACACGATAAAACCCGAACGTACAAGATTAGCTCTCGTAAACGAGCAATTAGTTTTGTGAAAACTACGAGAGCTGTTCAATAAGTATGCAACACCTTTTTTTTCCTCGGCCAATTTAGGTTGGAAAGATGCGGAGTTTGTTGTGCGACGTCGTGTAATTTTTTCCGATTCATCTCCTATAGTTCCATGGTGCGCTAAAAGTAACCTTAAAAATGACGTCTGTAGCAGAGGTGCTTTCCAAGCAGAGAGCTGCCATTGCGTTTGTTTTAGCGGGAAACCAGAGCCTCGCAGATACTCATAGCCCCTTACAGAAAAGAGCACAGGTAGTCCCAGTTTTCAAAAAGGGTCGTCGAGCAGACGCGCAAAACTATAGGCCTATATCTCTGACATCGATCTGTTGTAGAATTTTAGAACACGTTTTTTGCTCGCTTATCATGTCATTTCTGGAAACCCAGAATCTACTCTGTAGGAATCAACATGGATTCCGGAAACAACGATCGTGTGAGACCCAACTCGCTTTATTTGTTCATGAGACCCAGAAAATATTAGATACAGGCTCCCAGGTTGATGCCATTTTCCTTGACTTCCGAAAGCCGTTCGATACAGTTCCGCACTGTCGCCTGATAAACAAAGTAAGAGCCTACGGAACATCAGACCAACTGTGTGACTGGATTGAAGAGTTTTTAGCAAATAGAACACAGCTTGTTGTTCTCAATGGAGAGACGTCTACAGACGTTAAAGTAACCTCTGGCGTGCCACAGGGGAGTGTTATAGGACCATTGCTTTTCACAGTATATATAAATGACCTAGTAGATAGTGTCGGAAGTTCCATGCGGCTTTTCGCGGATGATGCTGTAGTATACAGTGAAGTTGCAGCATTAGAAAATTGCAGCGAAATGCAGGAAGATCTGCAGCGGATACGCACTTGGTACAGGGGGTGGCAAATGACCCTTAAACAGACAAATGTAATGTATTGCGAATACATAGAAAGAAGGATCCTTTATTTTGTGATTATATGATAGCGGAACAAACACTGGTAGCAGTTACTTCTGTAAAATATCTGGAAGTATGCGTACGGAACGATTTGAAGTGGAATGATCATATAAAATTAATTGTTGGTAAGGCGGGTGCCAGGTTGAGAGTCATTGGGAGAGCCCTTATAAAAAGTAGTCCATCAACAAAGGAGGTGGCTTACAAAACACTCGTTCGACCTATACTTGAGTATTGCTCATCAGCGTGGGACCCGTACCAGGTCGGGTTGACCGAGGATATAGAGAAGATCCAAAGAAGAGCGGCGCGTTTCGTCACAGGGTTATTTGGTAAGCGTGATACCGTTACGGAGATGTTTAGCAAACTCAAGTGGCAGACTCTGCAAGAGAAGCGCTCTGCATCGCGGTGTAGCTTGCTGTCCAGGTTTCGAGAGGGTGTGTTTCTGGATGAGGTATCGAATATATTGCTTCCCCCTACTTATACCTCCCGAGGAGATCACGAATGCAAAATTAGAGAGATTCGAGCGTGCACGGAGGTTTTCCGGCAGTCGTTCTTCCCGCGAACCATACGCGACTGGAACAGGAAAGGGAGGTAATGACAGTGGCACGTAAAGTGCCCTCCGCCACACACCGTTGGGTGGCTTGCGGAGTATAAATGTAGATGTAGATGTAAATGTAGAATGTGTACGCAGATCTGGCAGTGAACAAAAGCACGGAGAGTCGTTGGGCGAGCCCCTGTCATCGTCGCAACAAGGCCGCACGGACCTGTCGCCCGGCCACAAACAGCTGTGACTCCTGCAATGCTGGAACGTGCAGACGCTCTCGTTCGAGGTGATCGACGGATCCCCTCCATACAACACATTGCTACACGACTGCATATCTCTGTCGGTAATGCCGACACACTCGTCCGCCAGTTGAGGTACTCAGAGGTGTATGCCCGCTGGGTTCCTGGCCACCTAACTGAAGACCACACAGGGCAACGAAGGACCATCTGTGCGGAATTGCTCGCGCATTACCAGGGTGATCGTGATAAATTTTTGTCGAAAATCGTCACAGGCACCGAAGTCGAGCAGTACAGTAGCATCATGGAGCATTTGGGCTCTCCCAGTAGCCGGCCGGAGTGGCCGAGCGGTTCTAGGCGCTACAGTCTGGAACCGCGCGACCGCTCTGGTGGCAGGTTCGAATCCTGCCTCGGGCATGGATGTGTGTGATGTCTTTTGGTTAGTTAGGTTTCAGTAGTTCTAAGTTCTAGGGGACTGATGAACACAGCAGTTAAGTCCCATACTGCTCAGAGCCATTTGAACCTCTCCCAGTAGGGTGGTGTAAGGCAGTCGCACTGAACGGAGATTATGTTGGGAAGTAGAGTTCTGTAGCCAAAAGGGCCGGCCGCGGTGGCCAAGCGGTTCTAGGCGCTTCAGTCCGGAACCGCGCGACTGCTACGGTCGCAGGTTCGAATCCTGCTTCGGGCATGGATGTGTGTGATGTCCTTAGGTTAGTTAGGTTTAAGTAGTTCTAAGTTCTAGGGGACTGATGACCTCAGATGTTAAGTCCCATAGTGCTCAGAGCCATTTGTAGCCAAAAGAGTGGGTAATAATATGGTGGATTGGAATCCTGAATAAACCAACTTGCTCTCAGAACAAAATGCATTGCGTTACTTTTGAACGCCCTTCTTACTCTCTGTGAAGATTTCCTGGAGAGGAAAGGGCGTTGCATTCATACAATGCAATTTGTCATATGGCTAGAAATTTCGCAAGTTTCTGGAAGACAACGAGAATGACTTTAAACTACTTTTTAGAACTCTACATTTCCTATGTTTAGTCAAAGTATCTCTCTATGGGACCACAAAGATCGATATGTTCGCAAAGTCAATCCACTCCTCTAGGTGGCATGCAGGCGTGTGGGTGTGTATCGCAAACGTCGATTAGGAGCAGGTAGTTACAATATCTAATTTAGCTCAGTGTAGAAATCTTACTAGATTTTCAACGTATCGGTGTGTGGTCCCGAAAGCACTTTTAACAGCAGCACTATTACACCTTGCTTCACTAAAAATGTTTAGTGCAACATAGACAATGTATCAAATAGTGCAGTTGAAGACGTACGTTCATGGCTTGCGGGAAGTAAATTGATGCTAAATCACAGCGAGACTCAGTTTCTACAATTTCTAACAAGCAATTCAACGAAAAGTGATTTATGATTAAACAGAATGAGCATATGATTAGAGTCTGAACAATACGTATTCCTAGGTGATCATACAGATGGTAGGCTGTCATGGAATGCCCATGTACAGGATATTGTTCAAAAATTGACTGCTGATACACTTATCATTAGAACAATATCTGCAACACGAAAATTAGGCTACTTTGCTTTTTAATTTACTTTACTTTTCTTTCGCTTGAGACAGATAACATTATATTCTGGGGTAATTATTCTCAGACTATTTTTGGCTCAGAAACAGCCAGTTACAGCAATATTTGATGTGTTCGCTATCCTCTTGTCGATCAATTGTTCACGAGTCTTGGAATTCGTACATTGGCCTCTCAATAAATATTTTCTTTGATATAGTTTGTTGTTAACAATATTGGCTTATTCCCAACAATTAGTCGCTCTCACTCAGTAATACTAAACTGAAATCTAATGAGCATTTGGATCGCATCTTCTTGACTCTTGTGCAGTATTCTGCTACATCCGTTTACAATAAGCTGTCGCAAAATTCAAGTCTAAACTGAAAAATTTTCTCATGGGTCACCTGTTCCATTCTGTCGGTAAATTCAAACTAAGCTAATTCTAAAATTATATTATTGATTACGCTAATCAGTAGCTTGTCGTCTACACAGAAACGGTATAAATTTTATTCGTTATAACCTTCTCTACTGTTAATCTCATGTACTGAGGGTCGCTCCATGATTATGAAGATGTGCTCCTCAGTTAGGTCCTACGGAGCTAGACGTGTAAAATGTTGTTGTTGTTGTGGTCTTTAGTCCTGAGACTGGTTTGATGCAGCTCTCCATGGTACTCTATCCTGTGCAAGCTTCTTCATCTCCCAGTACCTACTGCAACCTACAGCATTCTGAATCTACTTAGTGTATTCATCTCTTGGTCTCCCTCTACGATTTTTACCCTCCACGCTGCCCTTCAATACTAAATTGGTGATCCCTTGATGCCTTAGAATGTGTCCTACCAACCGATCCCTACTTCTAGTCAAATAGTGCCACAAACTCCTCTTCTCCCCAATTCTATTCAGTACCTCTTCATTAGTTATGTGATCTATCCACCTAATCTTCAGCATTCTACTGTAGCGCCACATTTCGAAAGCTTCTATTCTCTTCTTGTCCAAACTATTTATCGTCCATGTTTCACTTCCATACATGGCTACACTCCATACAAATACTTTCAGAAAGGACTTCCTGACACTTAAATCTATACTCGATGTTAACAAATTCTCTTCTTCAGAAACGCTTTCCTTCCCATTGCCAGCCTACATTTTATATCCTCTCTACTTCGACCATCATCAGTTATTTTCCTCCCCATATAGCAAAACTCCTTTACTACTTTAAGCGTCTCATTTCCTAATCTAATTCCCTCAGCATCACCCGACTTAATTCGACTACATTCCATTATCCTCGTTTTGCTTTTGTGATGCTGATCTTATATCCTCCTTTCAAGACACTGTCCATTCCGTTCAACTGCTCTTCCAAGTCCTTTGCTGTCTCTGACACAATTACAATGTCATCGGCGAACCTCAAAGTTTTTATTTCTTCTCCATGGATTTTAACACCTACTCCGAATTTTTCTTTTGTTTCCTTTACTGTTTGCTCAATATACAGATTGAATAACGTCGGGTAGAGGCTACAACCCTGTTTCACTCCCTTCCCAACCACTGCTTCCCTTTCATATCCCTCGACTCTTATAACTGCCATCGGTTTCTGTACAAATTGTAAATAGCCTTTCGCTCCCTGTATTTTACCCCTGCCACCTTTAGAATTTGAAAGAGAGTATTCCAGTCAACATTGTCAAAAGCTTTCTCTAAGTCTACAAATGCTAGAAACGTAGGTTTGCCTTTTCTTAATCTATTTTCTAAGATAAGTCGTAGGGTCAATATTGCCTCACGTGTTCCAACATTTCTACGGAATCCAAATTGATCTTCCCCGAGGTCGGCTTCTACCAGTTTTTCCATTCGTCTGTAAAGAATTCGTGTTAGTATTTTGCAGCTGTAGCTTACTAAACTGATAGTTCGGTAATTTTCACATCTGTGAACACCTGCTTTCTTTGGGTTTGAAACAAAATAAAAACAAAACAAAAATAAAAATAAAAAAGGAATAGAATAAAAACAAATAAAACCTGGGAAGATATGCTGAGGGCAGACTAAGTCGAGGAGGCGCTTTGGAGTAGCTCACGTTGTGCGCAGTTGCCGCGTTTTCTTCCCAGAATTTTCCACGTAACAATCATTTGCGCTCTGGGAGGTCAGGATTTTTACAAAAACGCGCTTACCAAGGAGGGGGGCGCGCCTCAGATAGTCTTCCGCGTACACACGGCGTCAGCCGTGGACGTGACGGAGCAGCAGGCGACGGTTGCTGGTGACGTCACACGTAGGAGGAAGCACACCCAAAGCTCTGATTACGCTCAAGGCCGCTGCTGGGCGCACGCGAGGCCGTCTTCTTCCCGACACTGTTTGTACACAACACGACAGCCAGCACAAGCTGCTGCACACAACGAATCTCCCATCAGTCACGCTTTGCGCCCATGGGCTTGAAACCGTTGTCGACGTTTTCTCTATGCGATGAAACGTCCCTGTGAAGTCGTTTCATAAGACGCTTGTCGAATTCGGTACAACTTATTCACTTTAATATCTGATTTTAGCTCAATTCATGAAATCTGAGCACTCAAGTAAGGCCTATTGAATATTATATGTGTGTTTTGATGTTGGGTTTCGGTTTTGTTTTGTGGGAAACGCTGAATTGGTCATCGTCTGCTGGGAGCAGACGATGTTGCTTCTCGTTCGAAGGAGAGCACAAGATGACCAACTTAGGTTTCCAATACCTGAACAGAGAGGTTTACCCATTTTAGTCGAAGGCTGTTTTTGTGTGTGAGGTTGGTGACGGAGGGCTATCCCTCTGGTAGCTTCCGCTGCACGGGGAGCTAGGTAATATCGAAAGAGAAAGGGGCACTCTTCGGTGAACGCTTAGTGAGTACGGATCGTAGATCTTAAAGGGAGTTTCAGGTGATAGGAAGCAGGTTGAGTTAAGACTTCGTTATGTTTAACTGTTGAAATACTTAAGAACTTCAGCTTAACTGAAGCTTGTTAAGCCAATTACTTTTCCGAATGTGCCATAATTATTTTGCTTTAAACAGGCGATTTTTGGGTGTTTGAGTTAAAAGTGTGGAAGCTACTTTGTTCATTTTGAACAACGATTAGGTAGAATTTCAAACGCTACATCTGATTAGGAAAAGCTGTTTAGGATCACTTCAACCGTACGTTAGTGTAATACTATGTCGAAGCTAGTATGATTTTTAATGATTTTTAATCTTATATTTTGTGGAAGCTCCTTTTGCCTTTGTGTGTCGATTTTGTACCACGTGTTTGGTAATCAATGACCCTTCTGGTCCACCACGGCACCGCAAAAGGCCTTATTTTAACAGTTTGCTTGTTTAATGAGCTATAATTTCTGCAAGAATATCTGTTCTTTCGTGCGCTTTCTACAAAGCAGCACAACAGTTTGATTCGGAATGCACCACGTGCTCTAGTTCGGCCGTTTGCAAGCAGCAGACACAGTTAGTATGTTAAATAATTATGGCACAGCCTCGTGCATTGGTTAAACCTCTGTCCAGAATAGTGCATGCGTAGAATCGTAATGCGAATCTCACTGAGATATTTTTGTGGTATGAATGCAAAGGAGATGATAGTATCATTATCTCCCACCCCCGTTTTTTGTGTTTCTTCTTGCTGTAGATAACTTGTGCTCTGTTACATTCTCACGTAATTCTTACTTAAATATTTCTGGTCAGGCATCAGTTATGCGTAGTTAGGATGTGTAACCAGATACTTAGATACAATAAATAATCTATATAAGATAAATTCTTTGGTGTTGATCTTACCCCTTTACTCCGATTTCCAATCCTGAATGAATCAAGTTGCTTCATGCATGACACGGAGTGCTATTTATCTGGCCACTTAAAGAAATTTTCATACTTGTAATTAAATTATTAAAGTAATTAAACTAATAATTTTCCAGCTCCGTTTTTCTCTAAATGTTCAGGAAGGGCTTGGGCTGGTGGCGACCCTGAATTTCTGAATTTTTATCATTATTTGCGTGAGAGAAGCAGCTATAAATGCGAGATAACGTATATAGCTCGATGAAAAACGCCCTAAAGATAGTAATACGTTACAATGTGCACTAATATTTCTGGAAGTACAGTCAGAAACGGATGGAGTGGACGATTCAAAAGTCGTAGGTTGTGTAGGCCAGAGTGCCAGCAAATGACCTAGATTGCACATAACTCCAGTAGAAGTGGTTGCTGCCGGATTATCTCCTGTGAAACCAGAAAGGTCGTACTGGAAGCTCCGTGAGGTTGTTTGGAGATAATGCTGTGGCATTTAAAGAATTAGCAACGCTCAAGAAATGTAGCGATATGCAAGAAGACCTGTAGAAGATTGGTGCTTTATGCAGGGATTGACAGTTCAAGCTCAACATAAACAAATGTAACGTACTGTGCATAAATAAGGGGAAAATGTGTCATTGTTTGGCTGCAGAATTTAAGAACAATCACTGGGATTCACGTTAATTAAATATGTAGGAATAGGAAAGACAGCTATCAGACTAAGATTCACTGGTAGCGTAAATAATTCAGTGGCAATCGTCGACCTAAATTTAAATAAATGACTGTGTAATCAAATACAGGGTGAAAAGTATTTAAATCGACAAACTCTGGGAGGTGGTAGGGGACATCAAAACAAATATTTTTCCATAATGTCATTTTTTCCTATGAGGAGTATTTAAACCGGTAGAGGAAGATTTCTCTGGCAGCAAATTAATTAAACCAACAAACACTTTTCCATTTTTTTATGACTAAGAGACAAAACATTAACACAACCCAATTTCAGTTACATTAGATTTTCAAAAATGCCTCCATTGTCACGTAAACAAAGGTTACACCGTCGGATCATGTTCTGTCTGACACGGGCAAAAACCCCAGGAGTATCCTGAATTGTTCCTGCTGCTGCTACTATCTCGGCAACCAGATCCTCTTCTGATGCAACAGGAGTTGCGTAAACAAGGTTGTGTATCTCTCCCCACACAAAAAAGTCCAGAGGGGACATATCGGGTGATCGAGCAGGCCATGGTACAGGACCACCTCTGCAAATCCAAGTTTCTGGGAACCGTCGGTCCAGGAATCTACGCACACGACGACTGAAATGTGCCGGCGCCCCGTCATGTCGGATCCACATGCGTTGTCTTGTAGGGAGCGGGACGTCTTCCAGCAATTCTGGCAATGCTCTGGCGAGAAAATTATAATAGTGCCTGCCGTTTAATGGCCTAGTTAGCAGATAGGGCCAATTAAACAGTCCCCAACAACACCGACCCACACATTAACGAAGAACCGTACTTGATGAGCGCTAGTAACTGTGGCATGTGGGTTATCCTCACTCCAAACACGCGAATTGTGCATGTTGAAGACTCCATTACGCCCGAACGTTGCTTCATCGGTAAACAACACAGAGGATGGAAATGTAGGGTGCATTTCACACTGTTTCAGGTACCACTGCGAAAACTGTGGTCTGGGTGGATAACCAACTGGTTCCAGGTTGTGGACACGCTGTAAGTGAAATGGAAGTAACAATTGGTCTCGAAGGTCTGTTCTTACATTCGTCTGATTTTTCCACATGTTACGCGCAGTTGCACGAGTGCTGATTGAAGGATCCCGCTCCACATGCTGCAAGACAGCTTCCTCAAATTGCAGCATTCTCACCGTACGACGGTGTCTCTGTCCAGGTAATCTCCTAAATGACCCGGTCTCACGCAGACGTTGGTACACAGCAACAAAGGTCGTATGATGCGGGATACGGCGATTAGGATATTTTGTTAATAAACCCGCTGTGCAGCTCGTCCGTTGTGGTGCGCTACGTAGTACGGACCAACCATATCAGTGTACTCCTTCCAGGTGTATCGCTCCATTAGTAAACACAGACAATGCACAGCAGACAATGGACAGCAGTTGCCTATACAAGTGAAGAGCGTAATACGCCATGTAACAACTGAAGAGCTTAATACGGCCTCCACCGGTTTAAATAATCCTCATAAGAAAAAATGAAATTAGGGGAAAATATATGTTTTGATGTCCCCTACAACCTCCCAGAGTTTGTCGGTTTAAATACTTTTCACCCTGTATAATAATACTGTACCAACAGCTGTTGTTTTGATATTGTTTTATTGGGCAACCAGTGTTGACGTTCGAATCACATTATCTTACGATTTTCGTGTGAATGACACCAAGTACCACTCGTGCATGTACACTGAGGTGACAAAAGACAAGGCATAGCATTATGTACATATACAGATGGCGGTTGTATCGCGTACACCAGATATAAAAGGACAGAGCATTGGCGGAGCTGTCGTTTTTACTCAGATGATTCATGTGAAGAAGTTTCCGACTGTATTATGGCCGCACGACGGGAATTATCAAACTTTGAACGCGGAATGGTAGTTGGAGCTAGACGCATCGGACATCCCATTTCGAAAATCGTTTGGAAATTCAATATTCTGTGTGAAGAGAATGTGCTGAGAATGCCACATTTCGAGCATTATCTCTCACCACGGACAACACAGTGGCCGACGGCTTTCACTTAACGATCGAGACCAGAGACGTGGGCATGGAGTTGTCAGTGCTAACAGACAGGCAACACTGCTTGAAATGACCGCGGACATCAATCTGGGAAGTTCAATGAACGTATCCGTTGTGGCAGTGCGATGTAATCTGGCGTTAATGGGCTACGGTAGCAGACGAGTAGCGCAAGTGCGTTTGATAATGGCACAACACCGCTTGCAACTCCCCTCCTGGGCTTGTGACCATATCGGTTGGGCGCTAGACGACTGGAAAACCGTGGGCTGGTCAGATGAGTCACAATTTCAGTTGGTAAGAAGTCGTGGACCCATGTTATCAACAAACACTGTTCTCGCTGGTGGTGTCTCCATAATGATGTGGTTTGTGTTTACATGGAGTTGACTGGAGCCTCTCGTTCAGCTGAACCGATCATTATAATGTTACTTATAATCAGTCATGATTGCAAAATTTCTTTTTATTCATATGACCGGTTTCGGTTCATTCAGAACTACACTCCTGGAAATGGAAAAAAGAACACATTGACACCGGTGTGTCAGACCCACCATACTTGCTCCGGACACTGCGAGAGGGCTGTACAAGCAATGATCACACGCACGGCACAGCGGACACACCAGGAACCGCGGTGTTGGCCGTCGAATGGCGCTAGCTGCGCAGCATTTGTGCACCGCCGCCGTCAGTGTCAGCCAGTTTGCCGTGGCATACGGAGCTCCATCGCAGTCTTTAACACTGGTAGCATGCCGCGACAGCGTGGACGTGAACCGTATGTGCAGCTGAAGGACTTTGAGCGAGGGCGTATAGTGGGCATGCGGGAGGCCGGGTGGACGTACCGCCGAATTGCTCAACACGTGGGGCGTGAGGTCTCCACAGTACATCGATGTTGTCGCCAGTGGTCGGCGGAAGGTGCACGTGCCCGTCGACCTGGGACCGGACCGCAGCGACGCACGGATGCACGCCAAGACCGTAGGATCCTACGCAGTGCCGTAGGGGACCGCACCGCCACTTCCCAGCAAATTAGGGACACTGTTGCTCCTGGGGTATCGGCGAGGACCATTCGCAACCGTCTCCATGAAGCTGGGCTACGGTCCCGCACACCGTTAGGCCGTCTTCCGCTCACGCCCCAACATCGTGCAGCCCGCCTCCAGTGGTGTCGCGACAGGCGTGAATGGAGGGACGAATGGAGACGTGTCGTCTTCAGCGATGAGAGTCGCTTCTGCCTTGGTGCCAATGGTCGTATGCGTGTTTGGCGCCGTGCAGGTGAGCGCCACAATCAGGACTGCATACGACCGAGGCACACAGGGCCAACACCCGGCATCATGGTGTGGGGAGCGATCTCCTACACTGGCCGTACACCACTGGTGATCGTCGAGGGGACACTGAATAGTGCACGGTACATCCAAACCGTCATCGAACCCATCGTTCTACCATTCCTAGACCGGCAAGGGAACTTGCTGTTCCAACAGGACAATGCACGTCCGCATGTATCCCGTGCCACCCAATGTGCTCTAGAAGGTGTAAGTCAACTACCCTGGCCAGCAAGATCTCCGGATCTGTCCCCCATTGAGCATGTTTGGGACTGGATGAAGCGTCGTCTCACGCGGTCTGCACGTCCAGCACGAACGCTGGTCCAACTGAGGCGCCAGGTGGAAATGGCATGGCAAGCCGTTCCACAGGACTACATCCAGCATCTCTACGATCGTCTCCATGGGAGAATAGCAGCCTGCATTGCTGCGAAAGGTGGGTATACACTGCACTAGTGCCGACGTTGTGCATGCTCTGTTGCCTGTGTCTATGAGCCTGTGGTTCTGTCAGTGTGATCATGTGATGTATCAGACCCCAGGAATGTGTCAATAAAGTTTCCCCTTCCTGGGACAATGAATTCACGGTGTTCTTATTTCAATTTCCTGGAGTGTATCTTCAGATCTGATATATCAGTTACAGGAGTAACCCGTCCAAATCCAGCAAATTTCACATGCTGCGTCAAATTTTTGCGAACCGATCACTGACTGGACATGGTTGTGTCTGGTTACTTGGAGATCATTTGCAGCCATTCATGGACTTCATTTTGCCAAACAACGGTGGAATTTTTATGGATTGCAATGGGCCATGTCACCGGGTTACAATTGTTCATGACTGGTTTGAAGAACATACTGGACAATTTGAGCGAATGACTTGGTCACCAGTCATGGACTGTGCAGCTGGTCTCGGCGGAGGTTCGAGTCCTCACTCGGGCATGGGTGTGTGTGTGTTTGTCCTAAGGATAATTTAGGTTAAGTAGTGTGTAAGCTTAGGGACTGATGACCTTAGCAGTTAAGTCCCATAAGATTTCACACACATTTGAACATTTTTGACTTGGTCATCCAGATCGCTCGACATGAATCCCAGCACCCATTTGTGGGATATAATCGAGAAGTCAGTTTTGTAAATGGTCTTCACAGGTTTGCCGCCGGATCGCGTTGTGAAAATTCCACAATATTTCCTCGGAGCAACTGTCCGACATGTTCAGGTGGTTCAACCTTGCTGGTGGCTAGGTACGACTGACGGTATGGCAGTGATTTGCCATATTCAAACTCACTCTGTCGAAAATCGCAGAGCGGCTCTCCGGCTCGTGCGCTGTACGCTGCCAAAGAAACTGGTACACCTGCCTAATATCGTGTAGGGCCCCCGCGATCACGCAGAATGTCTGAAGTAGTGCTGGAAACAACTGACACCATGAATCCTGCAGGGCTATCCATAAATCCGTAATAGTGCGAGTGGGTGGAGATCTCTTCTGACCGAGCGAGATGGCGCATTGGTTAGACACTGGACTCGCATTCAGGAGGACGACGGTTCAATCCCGCGTCCGGCCATCCTGATTTAGGTTTTCCGTGCTTTCCCTAAATCGCTCCAGGCAAATGCCGGGATTGTTCCTTTCAAAGGGCACGGCCGACTTTCTTCCCTGTCATTCCCTAATCCAATGTGACCGATGACCTCACTGTCTGGTTTCCTTCCCCAAAACAACCAACCAACCAATCTCTTCTGAACAGCAGCTTGCAAGAAATCCCAGATATGCTCAAGAATGTTATTCTCTGGGGGGTTTGGTAGCCATCGGAAGTGTTTATTTTCAGAAGAGTGTTCCCGGAGCCACTCTGTAGCAATTATGGACGTGTAGAGTGTCGTATTGTCCTGCTGGAACTCTCCAAGTCTGTCGGAATGCACAATGGACACGAATGGATGCAGGTGATCATACAGGATGCTTGCGTACGTGTCATGTGTCAGAGTCGTATCTAGACTTATCAAGGGTTCCATATAACTCCAGCTGCACATGCCCCACACCATTACAGAGCCTCCAGCAGCTTGAACTGTCTGATTCTGACGTGCAGGGTCTGTGGATTCATGAGGTTGTCTCCATACCCGTACACGTCCATCGATTCGATACAATCTGAAAGGAGACTCGTCCGACAAGGCAACATGTTTCCACTCATCAACAGTCCTATGTCGGTGTTGAAGGGCCTACGCGAGGCGTAAAGCTTTGTGTCACGCAGTCATCAAGGGTACACGAGTGGACCTTCGGCACAGAAAGCCCATATCGATGATGTTTCGTTGAATGGATTGCACTCTGACACTTGGTGACGGCCCAGCAATGAAATTTGCAGCAGTTTGCGGAAGGGTTGCACTTCTGTCACGTTGAACGATTTTCTTCAGTCGTCGTTGGTCCGGTTCTTGCAGGATCTTTCTCCGGCCGCAGCGATTTCGGAGATTTGATGTTTTACCAGGTTCCTGATATTCACGGTACACTCGTGAAATGGTCGTACGAGAAAATGCCCACATCATCGCTACCCCGGAGATGCTCTATGACATCGCTCGTGCGCCGACTGTAACACCACGTTGAAACTCACTTAAATCTTGATAACCTGCCATTGTAGCAGCAGTAACTGACCTAACAATATATCTCACGAAATAAGCGTCAAACGAAAAAACTACACACAACGAAACTTTCCTAGCTTGAAGGGGGAAACCAGATGGCGCTATGGTTGGCGCTCTAGATGGCGCTGCCATAGGTCAAACGGATATCAACTGCGTTTTTTAAAATAGGAATCCTCATTTTTATTACATATTGATGTGTAAGTAGGCTGTTTAGATTTTTATATGGGTAATGCCACGTAGCGCTCTGTATGAAAATCACTGGCATTGTTGCCTACCATTGTTGTCATGAACTGCTATAGCTGGATGTGAACAGCGCGTAGCGTTGCGCAGTTGGAGGTGAGCCGCCAGCAGTGGTGGATGTGGGGAGAGAGATGGCGGAGTTTTGAAAAATGTCATGAACTGCTGTATATATTATGAATATTGAGGTAAATACAGTGTTTGTTCTCTATTAATATCTTTCATTTGCTAACTATCCCTATCAGTAGTTAGTGCCTTCAGTAGTTTGAATCTTTTATTTAGCTGGCAGTAGTGGCGCTCGCTGTATTGCTGTAGTTCCAGTAACGAAGATTTTTGTGAGGTAAGTGATTTGTGAAAGGTATAGGTTAAAGTTAGTCAGGGCCATTGTTTTGTAGGGATTATTGAAAGTCAGATTGCGTTGCGCTAAAAAACATTGTGTGTCAGGTTAAGCACAGTCGTGTATAAGTTGTTCTAAGGGGACGTTTCAGATGTAGTACGTAAAGAAATATGAATGTTTTAGTTAGACCACTTTTTCACCTTTGTGATAGATGGCGCTGTAATAGTCACAAACATATGGCTCACAATTTTAGACGAACAGTTGGTAACAGGTAGGTTTTTTTAAATTAAAATACAGAACGTAGGTACGTTTGAAGATTTTATTTCGGTTGTTCCAATGTGATACATGTAACTTTGTGAACTTAGCTTTTCTGAGAACGCATGCTGTTACAGCGTAGTTACCTGTAAATACCACATTAATGCAATAAATGCTCAAAATGATGTCCGTCAACCTCAATGCGTTTGGCAATACGTGTAACGACATTCCTCTCGACAGCGAGTAGTTCGCCTTCCGTAATGTTCGCACATGCATTGACGATGAGCTGACGCATGTTGTCAGGTGTTGTCGGTGGATCACGATAGCAAATATCCTTCAACTTTCCCCACGGAAAGAAATCCGGGGACGTCAGATCCGGTGAACGTGCGGGCCACGGTATGGTGCTTCGACGACCAATCCAACTGTCATGAAATATGCTATTCTATACCGCTGCAACCGCACGCGAGCTATGTGCCGGACATCCATCATCTTAAAAGTACATCGCCATTTGTCATGCAGTGTAACATCTTGTAGTAAAATCGGTAGAACATTACGTAGGAAATCAGCATACATTGCACCATTTAGAATGACATCGATAAAATGGGGGCCAATAATCCTTCCTCCCATAATGCCGCACCATACATTGACCCGCCAAGGTCGCTGATGTTGCACTTGTCGCAGCCATCGTGGATTTTCCATTGCCCAATAGTATACGTAACCGCTGTTGGTCAATGACGTTTCTTCGCTGAATAGAACGCGTGCAAAAAATCTGTCACCGTCCCGTAATTTCTCTTGTGCCCAGTGGCAGAAGTGTGCACGACGTTCAAAGTTGTCGCCATGCAATTCCTGGTGCATAGAAATATGGAACGGGTGCAATCGATGTTGATGTAGCATTCTCAACATCGACATTTTTGAGATTCCAGATTCTCGCGCATATTCTCTGCTATTGATGTGCGGATTAGCCGCGACAGCAGCTAAAACACCTACTTGGCCATCATCATCTGTTGCAGGTCGTGGTTGACGTTTCACATGTGGCTGAACACTTGCTGTTTCCTTAAATAATGTAACTATCCGGCGAACGGTCCGGGCACTTTGATGATGTCGTCCAGGATACCGAGCAGCATACATAGCACACGCCCGTTGGGCATTTTGATCACAATAGCCATACATCAACTCCATATCGACGTTTTCTGCAATTGGTAAACGGTCCATTTTAAGACGGGTAATGTATCACGAAGCAAATACCGTCCGCACTGGCGGAATGTTACGTGATACCACGTAGTTATACTTTTGTGACTATTACAGCGCCATCTATCACAAAGCGAAAAAAGTGGTCTAACTAAAACATTCATATTTCTTTAAGTACTACATGAATATGTAATAAAAAAATGGGGGTTCCTATTTAAAAAAACGCAGTTGATATCCGTTTGACCTATGGCAGCGCGATGTAGCAGGCCAACC
This sequence comes from Schistocerca cancellata, assembly GCF_023864275.1. NCBI lineage: Eukaryota > Metazoa > Arthropoda > Insecta > Orthoptera > Acrididae > Schistocerca > Schistocerca cancellata. The sequence continues at coordinate 573,926,771 of NC_064633.1, read as the reverse complement.
ATAGCGCCATATGGTTTCCCCCTTCAAGCTAGACAAGTTTCGTTGTTTGTAGTTTTTTCGTTTGACGCTTATTTCGTGAGATATTTGGCCCGGTCGCGATCAATGGACCACCCTGTATAGGTGTTACCGACCGCAGCGTCGTATTCTGCCTGTTTACATATCACTGTTATTTCAATACGCATGCTTATAACAGTTTCTTTGCCGTTTCAGAGTTAATAAAACATGTTTTATTAAAGTTCTTTAATCAGGATTTGTTGTTGTAGTTGTTGTGGTCTTCAGTCCTGAGACTGGTTTGATGCAGCTCTCCATGCTACTCTATCCTGTGCAAGCTTCTTCATTTCCCAGTACCTACTGAAACCTACATCCTTCTGAATCTGCTTAGTGTATTCATCTCTTGGTCTCCCCCTACGATTTTTACCCTCCACGCTGCCCTCCAATACTAAATTGGTGATCCCTTGATGCCTCAGAACATGTCCTACCAACCAATCCCTTCTTCTGGTCAAGTTGTGCCACAAACTTCTCTTCTCCCCAATCCTATTCAATACTTCCTCATTAGTTATGTGATCTACCCATTTAATCTTCAGCATTCTTCTGTAGCACCACATTTCGAAAGCTTCTATTCTCTTCTTGTTCAAACTATTTATCGTCCATGTTTCACTTCCATACATGGCTAAACACCATACAAATACTTTCAGAAATGATTTCCTGACACTTAAATCTATATTCGATGTTAACAAATTTCTCTTCTTCAGAAATGCTTTCCTTGCCATTGCCAGTCTACATTTTATATTCTCTCTACTTCGACCATCATCAATTATTTTTCTCCCCAAATAGCAAAATTCCTTTACTACTTTAAGTGTCTCATTTCCTAATCTAATACCCTCAAGATCACCCGACTTAATTCGACTACATTCCATTATCCTCGTTTTGCTTTTGTTGATGTTCATCTTATATCCTCCCTTCAAGACACCATCCATTCCGTTCAACTGTTCTTCCAAGTCCTTTGCTGTTTCTGACAGAATTACAATGTCATCGGCGAACCTCAAAGTTTTTATTTCTTCTCCATGGATTTTAATACCTACTCCGAATTTTTCTTTTGTTTCCTTTACTGCTTGCTCAATATACAGATTGAATACCATCGGGGAGAGGCTACAACCCTGTCTCACTCCCTTCCCAACCACTGCTTCCCTTTCATGCCCCTCGACTCTTATAACTGCCAACTGGTTTCTGTACAAATTGTAAATAGCCTTTCGCTCCCTGTATTTTTCCCCTGCCACCTTCAGAATTTGAAAGAGAGTATTCCAGTGAACATTGTCAAAAGCTTTCTCTAAGTCTACAAATACTAGAAACGTAGGTTTGCCTTTCCTTAATCTTTTTTCTAAGATAAGTCGTAGGGTCAGTATTGCCTCATGTGTTCCAACATTTCTACTGAATCCAAACTGATCTTCCCCGAGGTCGGCTTCTACCAGTTTATCCATTCGTCCGTAAAGAATTCGCGTTAGTATTTTGCAGCTGTGACTTATTAAACTGATAGTTCGGTAATTTTCACATCTGTCGACACCTGCTTTCTTTGGGATTGGAATTGTTCTATTCTTCTTCAAGTGTGAGGGAATTTGGCCTGTCTCAAAAAACCTTGGTCACCAGATGGTAGAGTTTTGTCAGGACTGGCTCTCCCAAGGCCGCCAGTAGTTCCAATGGAATGTTGTCTACTCCGGGGCCCTTGTTTCGACTCAGGTCTTTCAGTGCTCTGTCAAACTCTTCACGCAGTATCTTATCTCCCATTTTATCTTCATCTACATCCTCTTCCATTTCCATAATATTGTCCTCAAGTACATCGCCCTTGTATAGACCCTCTATATACTCCTTCCACCTTTCTGCTTTCCCTTCTTTGCTTAGAACTGGGTTTCCATCTGAGCTCTTGATGTTCATACAAGTGGTTCTCTTATCTCCAAAGGTCTCTCTAATTTTCCTGTAGGCAGTATCTATCTTACCCCCAGTGAGATAAGCCTCTACATCCTTACATTTGTCCTAAAACAAATAAAAAATTCATTTTTACATTGTTGTACCCGACTACGGGGTAAACCTCATGTGAGGCGGAGGGGGGCCCAGACAATCCCACCAAGGGGGAACGGGTCCAAATTTAAAAAAAAATAAAGGGAAACCCACGCTGTGTATCTAGCTACCTCCTGTAAGAGCAGGAGGCTCCGTACGGCTGGCTGTGCATGAGCCCGGTGGCGGCAGCGGCGCCCCCAAAGACCTTGTAAAAAATAACTAGACTCACTTATGGCGCTGCAGTCGCGGGATAATTTGCACCTTCGGCTGGACGCCATTATAGTGGTTGTAGTCTGATGTGTTGTATAGTATTGTTGTTTATGAAGACCCTGATTCAACGTTGTATATTTGTTGGGGCGTACATACAGTATTTGTTACCCGTAATTCTACTGTCTGTACGTTCCAATCAAAAGAAGTACAATGGTGAAGAGTTGTGCAGTGATTAATTGAACAAATAAATTCGTGAAAGGAACGAATATTACATTTCACAGGTATGTGGATATTTTAAGTTGTTATGCATGTCAGTGCACTTGCTTAATAAATGTTTTTGTAACACGGTATTAGCATAATGTCTTTGCATCTATTTGCAGGTTTCCTTTCTCAAAACCACAGCTGTTACAAAAATGGTTACACGCCGTCAGGAGACAAGATTTCCGACCGACAGAATAACTTTTTATATGTTCTGATCATTTTGAAGAAAGTTGGCTGATCGGTAGTGTTTTCATGGTATAGGTTAGGTTGAAACTTGATAATTTGGTCGTGAGTTGCCAAAGCACTATGCCATATATAACGCACTTCACGTCATATAATCTAAAGCAAGGTAGAGTCAGAAAATATCTATTAATATAGTGGGCAAATCTTCAAGTATTTTGATGCATTTTGCGTACATCTATCGTAAATGAACTACGAAAAATGCTAGGGGTCCAGTACATAACTTTTAGCAACGGCAGATTCCATGTAGTACGTAAGATAAATTCAGAGACAGTGACTAGTTGCTGTTTGTTCATAAATTAAAAAGTATATTGTAGTAACGTATTTAAATGAGGCATTATGTTTGTGACCTAACTGAAGGGAAGGCATTTTATAATCAAAATCGATGTATAAACATTCGAACTCCGCGCGTCAGTTTACCACTCTAATGGCCGCCGCCCAGCTATTCAATTTGTCCGCTCTTCACAGCCGACCACTCGTGCGGTTGTGGGGGCCTGGGCGCCCCACACAAGGCCGGCCGGCCACGTGCGGGCCGAGGCGAGACGCCAGTCAGCACGGCGCGCCGCTGCCGGCTGCTATCGCCGTCCCAACTGCTGCGTGCCTCGCCTCGCTATCTCTGCCCGGGCGGCCGCCGTCGCTCGTTACGAACCTCACTAAATCGTCCTTTCGAGCGAGAAACGACAACGTCGCCACTACGCCACTATCACTGCACTCCTTTCCTGTTGCGTTCGTTAATACCGGATGCTCCAAAAAGATACAAAGAATTCAGTCTGTTGAAACTTCCTGGCAGATTAAAACTGTGTGCCCGACCGAGACTCGAACTCGGGACCTTTGCCTTTCGCGGGCAAGTGCTCTACCATCTGAGCTACCGAAGCACGACTCACGCCCGGTCCTCACAGCTTCACTTCTGCCAGTACCTCGTCTCCTACCTTCCAAACTTCACAGAAGCTCTCCTGTGAACCTTGCAGAACTAGCACTCCTGAAAGAAAGGATATTGCGGAGACATGGCTTAGCCACAGCCTGGGGGATGTTACCTCGAAAGGCAAAGGTCCCGAGTTCGAGTCTCGGTCGCGCACACAGTTTTAATCTGCCAGGAAGTTTCATATGAGCGCACACTCCGCTGCAGAGTGAAAATCTCATTCTGGAATTCAGTTGTTTATTATAGACAAACCACGTATGATAGAAATACATTGCACGTGACACTGGATAGAGGAAGATCCAAAGTTTCGACACAGCTGTGTGTAGCAACATGGCGACTACAGCACGACAGAAATAATTTTTTTTTGTTGCATTTTGCATGAAGTCAATTCATTCTTCGAGTGCAACGCCGTCGATTCAGCAAGAAGCCGCCGTTCACAAGTACGCTATTGGCCAATAAACTGCGACACCACGAAGATGACGTGCTACAGACGCGAAACTTAATCGACAGGAAGAAGATGCTGTATGTGCAAATGATTAGCTTTTCAGAGCATTCACACAAGGTTGGCGCCGGTGGCGACACCTATAACGTTCTGACGAGAGGAAAGTTTCCAATCGACTACTCGTGCACAAACAACAGTTGACCGGCGTTTCCTGGTGAAACGTTGCTGTGATGCCTCGTGTAAGGAGGAGAAATGCGTACCATCACGTTTCCAACTTTGATAGAGGTCGGATTGCTGCGCCGGATTAGCCGAGCGGTCTAAGGCGCTGCACTCATGTACTCTGCGGCTGGTCCCGGCGGAGATTCGAGTCCTCCCTCGGGCATGTGTGTGTGTGTGTGTGTTTGTCCTTAGGACAATTTAGAGTAACCAGTGTGTATGCTTAGGGACTGATGACCTTACCAGTTAAGTCCCATAAGATTTCACACACATTCGAACATTTTTTTGAAATGTCGGATTGTAGCCTATCGCGATTGCTGTTTATCGTATCGCGACATTGCTGCTCGCGTTGGTAGAGATCCAATGACTGTTAGCAGAATATGTAATCGGTGGATTCAGGAGGGTAATACGGAACGCCGTGCTGGATCCCAACGGCCTCGTATCACCAGCAGTCGAGATGACAGGCATCTTATCCGCATGGCTGCAGCCACGTCTCGATCCCTGAGTCAACAGATGGGGACGTTTGCAGGACAACAACCATCTGCACGAACAGTTCGACGACGTTTGTAGCAGCATGGAATATCAGCTCGGAGACCGTGGCTACGTTTACCCTTGACGCTGCATCACAGACAGGAGCGCCTGCGATGGTGTGCTCAACGACGAACCTGGGAGCACGAATGGCAAAACGTCATTTTTTCGGATGAATCCAGGTTCTGTTCACAGCATCATGAAGGTCGCATCCGTGTTTGGCGACATTGCGGTGAACGCACATTGGAAGCGTGTATTCCTCATCGCCATACTGGCGTATCACCCGGCGCGATGGTATGGGGTGCCATTGGTTACACGTCTTGGTCACCTCTTGTTCGCATTGACGGCACTTTGACAGTGGACGTTACATTTCAGATGTGTTACGACCCGTGGCTCTACCCTTCATTCGATCCTTGCGAAACCCTACATTGCAGCAGGATAATGCACGACCGCTTGTTGCAGGTTCTGTACGGACCTTTCTGGATGCATAAAATGTTCGACTGCTGTCCTGGCCAGCACATTCTCCAGATCTCTCACTAATTGAAAACGTCTGATGAATGGTGGCCGAGCAACTGGCTCGTCACAATACGCCAGTCACTACTCTTGAAGAACTGTGGTATCGTGTTGAAGCTGCATGGGTAGCTGTACCTGTACGCGCCATCCAAGCTCTGTTTGACTCAATGCCCAGGCGTATGAAGGCCGTTATTACGGCCTGAGGTGGTTGTTCTGGGTACTGATTTCTCAGGATCTATGCACCCAAATTGCGTGAAAATGTTATGACATGTCAGTTCTAGTATAACATATTTGTCCAATGAATACCCGTCTATCATCTGTACTTCTTCTTGGTGTAACAATTTTAATGGCCAGTAATGTAGACTTATGACTGGCATACAAGATTCTTCGATGTTCGTTGCATATGGAAAGGGAAATGCGCTGGGCGGCCACGCACGTCTGATGTAAATGTCGTGTGTGTACGAGACGCGTTCACTTTTTCCGAACAACTCATATTTTCTGACGAATCGATGTTTCATCCGTCGGGTAAACAGACATATCGTAAGACTATGGGAGTCACAAAATCCTTGCGTCATCACCGAACATGAAAGTGAGTCGCCGAAACTGAATGCGTTTTGTGCCTTTTCTGTTCACAAAGTTACGGATCTCCTTTTTTTGAAGAGGACACTGTGACAGGAATTTCATACCTGAACATACGGCAAAACTGGCTGTTTCCTCAACTTCACGAATGTTCCAATGCTTTCATGTTTCTGCATGACTCCGTCCCGCCTCACTTTTACTGTGAGGTGGGGCGGTATCTTGAAAACACCATCCCACAACGTCGGAGTTGAAAAGGTGGACAATAAGATCTTGTTCGCTGCCTTAGGCCTCCTAGGTCAGCAGACCTCACACCTAGCGAATTTTTGTTTCTATGAGGGTACATAAAAGACAGTCTTTGTCCCACCTATGACAGCTACTCTTCAAGAGCTGAGAAATCTAACTATTGAAGCTATCGCTACAATAAACAGGGACCTGCCGACTCGGGTGTGGAATTAAATTAGCTATAGTTATGCTGTTTCTCGAGCAATGAATGGCGCTCATGTTCATTGTATGGTATAGTGTCCGTGCGAACATAAAACTTTGAACCTTCCTCTATCCTGTGAAATGCGCATTGTATTTCTGTCTCTCATTGTTTGTCTGTAATAAAAAAATCTGTCCTATCTACCGGGTAATCAAAAAGTCAGTATAAATTTGAAAACTGAATAAATCACGGAGTAATGGAGATAGAGAGGTACAAATTGACTCACATGCTTGGAATGACATGGGGTTTTATTAGAATCAAAAAAATACAAAAGTTCAAAAACTGTCCGACAGATGGCGCTTCATCTGATCAGAATAGCAATAATTAGCATAACAAAGAAAGACAAAGCAAAGATGATGTTCTTTACAGGAAATGCTCAATATGTCCACCATCATTCCCCAACAATAGCTGTAGTCGAGGAATAATGTTGTTAATAGCTATGGTGAGGCATTGGCGTCGGATGTTGTCTTTCAGCATCCCTAGAGATGTCGGTCGATCACGATACACTTGCGACTTCAGGTAACCCCGAAGCCAGTAATCGCACGCACATCTGGGAGGCCAAGCATGACGAAAGTGGCGGCAGAGCACACGATCATCACCAAACGACGCGCGCAAGAGATCTTTCACGCGTCTAGCAATATGGGGTGGTTCTAATAAAACCCCATGTCATTCAAAGCATGTGTGTCAATTTTTACATCTCTATCTACATTATTCCGTGGTTTATAAGTTTTCAGACTTATACTGACTTTTTGATCACCCGGTATTTCAAGCACACTACATAGTGCAGAAAGAAACCTCCGTATAGGCTCGAATCGCTCGAACATTAACTTCAGTCTTTTTGCGAGGTATACGTAGGAGGAACGAATATCTTGGTTGACTCTGATGGCAACGCAACACCAGTAAACCACACCATGGTGCTGGGCGTCTCTGTTGTAGTGTCTGCCACTGGAGTTGGTTGACCGCAAGTGTAACGCTGTCGCACTTACAGGATTATACGATTCCGTGACGGAGCGCGTTACTCTTCTTTGGATCTCCTCTATTTCCTCTATCAGTCCTGCCTGATCAACTGTTCAGAGTGAAGAGCAAAACTCAAATATCGATCGAACGAGGGTTTTGTAACCTATCCCCCTCGTGGGTGGACTACATCTACTACAGGGAGCCTATATACATATTTTTCTCTCTCTTATTTTGTTTTATTCATTACATTTAGAATAAAGTCAATAAATTCAAATATTACAGGAATGTAATTATTTCAGTGTATCTGCATAGAACTGTATTTTTGCTGCAAGAGTGCCAGTTTTCGACTATCGAAACAACAATCTTGTGGTTGTGCGGTGACGAAGGAACGCTAATTGTGGACTTGCGGCGTGACGCTGTGTTTGTTTCGTGCGTATAGAGAAGGATAAAACATTTAAATTAATTCGTGAAACGTATCAAGTGAACTGAAAAAACACTCTGATTAATATTGGGCAAACAGTGCCCTCTGCTCTATGGATGGATGAACGAAGATAATTTTCGCGTGTCCATTGGACGCAAATAGGTAGTTTGTTGGTGAAACTATGCGACATCAAGTTTGCACATTTCGATGACTGGTCTTTCATGTGAATAAGCTTCGAACTTCGTCGTATCGTCCGTGAACTGAAACTGTTTCGTGGGAGCCACGGATTTAGGGCACTATATGGAAGAAAATACTTCGTAAATACGTTAGTGCCGCGTGTTTCAGACTCTCCACGCTCTGCAACTGCAATCCCACGACATCGAGCTCACGAAATCTGCAAAAGTACAAGAACTTATCATTACCACCAACAAATGAATAACGGATCTGGAGATGATATTTTCAAAGCAGAATCTCCAAATCGTGCTTCAAGGTCACCTTAATATCACGCGGTGAGGCGTAGACGACGCGGAACTTCAGAGAAAACTGAGAAATCATAACAGTCTCTCAGTTTCAATAGTAATGCAGTATCTCTTTTCTCTTAAAAACAAAATGTTTTTGTTGTAATAACGTTATTTGTTGATTTAGGAGAGCATTTTTATTGTCAACAGTACCAACATATAGACAACATATTGTGTTTGCTCCATATCCCTCCCCACAAGTTTAACGCTGTTTAGTAAAATACGTTGACTGATCAGCAAAGACTAAGTGATTTTTCCCTGTAGCTACCGTGAAAATTTCCTCTCCGTACCACGAATATCGGAAGAGAGCTGGGTTTTATGTATAATGTCCATAGGCGACAGCACTTTCGTATCGCTAGGTTGGCAGTACTGCTCTATTTTATAGACGCTCTTTGCATTAGAGATGGGCAAAGTGAAACATGTAACTGTTTCGAAACAAATGAAACAGTACAATGTAATGTTTCGATACGTTGTTTCGAAACAGTGAAACAATTTGTGTTTTGTAATCTAATAAACCTACACAATTTATCATCTTGAATGTCTACTGTATAAGTATGTCCATATAAACACAAATGAGGTGCGAGAGCGCTAATCATATAGCAGGAAGTATGTAACTATCACTTTGTCGTATTGGCAGTTTCGTATTTCCTGCAGCAAATGCACTGCTTTCGTGTCGTGTGACTTTCATACTTTTCAATTGGCTGAGGACAGCCATAGCTGAAGACAGAAGAGCCATCACGAACGGAACTGGATGTGGGAGCGAACTGCAGAAACTACGGATATGCTACTGGGATTCCCACATTCCGTTAGTATGGGTAATATACCCATCATGCTAAGTTCCGTGCACACAAAGGGAATCATTGTGGATAATAGGCACAGTGACTATAGACTCACAAACAACGCCAAATACTTCGAATAAATAACAAAATATAACAAAAAATTTTGTCTTTCAAGGTGTTTCGAACCGTTACTATAAATTCACCATGCTTCCCAACCCTTCCCGTTCACCATTACACTATCAGTGATATCTCAAACAGATTGCTTGCAATTATACCTACATCAAATTTATGTATATGTCTAATAACTGTCACTCTACGCCTTTTTTTATTCAAAATGTTGTAGGCTTACTTGCGTTTCTTAATATGATTATTGCACATGAACAAAGAAGCGCATGTTAAAAAAAAAGTGTAATTTAACTAAATGATTTTCACATATTTATTATTTTCAATGTGAATAGTATGCGTTGTTTTATTGTTTTGTTAGTGTTTCTAAAGCAGATGTTACGCCATTTCGGAATAGGACAGTCAGCTACAGACGAAGCTTTGTTTTCGGATATCTTGAGCTTCATGCTATTTGTTGTCAAAAAGATTTCGACACTCTTGAAAGTGTTTCATGAAGTGGTATGTTGTGTTTCAGTACCTGTGCCGAGCCCGAATCTCGTGCGACACAGAGCGGAATGAAACATCCCTGTTTCGATACAATTAGTCCGTTCCAAGCACAGGTGGACTGAAACAGCCTTATTTTGAAACAAAGATACAGTTTCTGTGTCTGGCTCGAGATCGAATCTGGTTCGGTTATCCGAGACAGGGGCGGAATGAAGCACCACTGTTTCGAAACAGTGAACCACAGCCGTTCCGAGACACTGAAACAGTTCCACGTATCGATACACTATATCGAAACATAGAAACAGTGGCCAAGTCTACTTTGCATTACGCATTCCAAACAATGGAAGTGACGCTAGAGGAGCAGTACGGCGCAATAAAATTCAGTATTCTTTTAAACCATACAGCCACTAAAACTTAACGAAAAGCTGCAGCAAGCCTACAGAGAAGATACACTACCTCGTGCAACAGTGTTCAGGTGGTTCAAGGACTTTAAGGTAAGCCGACTTCTCTGTGTGCAACAAGGTGCGCTTACTGTTTCGGCTTCTTCTGTGACTGAAGTCAACATAAACACATTTCCATAGAGTAAATATCTCTGGAGTGAGCATTGACATGCGCAGAACAGATTTTGTGTTGCCAACATACATTGCCGGCCTGGTCACGTATTCTCGGGACGTCGTGTGTTTGTCCGTAAAGCGCCCTGTATATTTCGAATGTCACTACATCCCTAGTACAGACGGATTCTTTTCGTACGTGTCGTGTATTATTTATATATGTTGCGCAGACATTTCAACAGTATCTATTTGATACCGGGAATAAACCAGCTACATAACTTTTAAGGGCAAGTGATATTGCGTTCTGCTTCTTTGCGATAGGTGTCACTGTTCAGATGGACTCGATTTTTGGTAGTTTTCGGTATGATACGGCACTTTATAGTATTACAGAGCCTGACGTACATTTTTGCAGTAATAGTCTTGCAAAACGACTTGACAGTACGCTAGTACTTTTGCAAGTGTCCGAAAAACACCGAATTGCCACACACCAGTGATTATATCCATGCTAATTCGTCCTTTTTTTCTGCTATTTCTGCGTATTTATTCTCTCGTTTTTGCGACCTAAAGCACAATTTTTCTTACTGGTGACACTTTTAAGTATTTATTTAACGCATTTTACGTACTTGCTCCCAGTTTATTAAATAAATAGTAGACTGAGTAATCTATATACATAATCGAAAAGTCACTGATAAATGCATGGAGGTTAGTATTTGCTGAAACAACTAACTATTCCCTTTCCTGTTGCACTAGCAAATTTACGAGAGGAGGCGATTGATGTAAGCTTTTGTACGAGCCGTAATACCTTTTATATAGTCATAAAATGGTAGAAAAATAGGTCTACAGAATCAAGCCTTAATTATAATGCGTCTCGAAATTTTTAACATATACAGTGTCTCTTACTAATATGATAACTATAATTAGAGCTACATGGTATGTACCCATGAAAAGTTACTATCCCTCCTTTCACATATTTTTGTTTGCATCCGTAGCAACAATAGTAATTCACCATCGCTATTACACTATCAACAAACGGTGAAACACAACAAAATCTCTTGATATTACAAACTTCAAACGCTGCGGAAAGAACACACGGACAACGAAGTCCCGAAAACACGTGGCAATCCTGGTTTAATGTTGACAACATGCGCAGAACGCAATGCTCACTCCAGAGATATTTACTCTATGCACAGTTCCAGCGATAGTCCTTGGTAACATTACGTAACTTCTGTGAAGTGTTGAGAATTTTATATGGCAGTATCTTTACGGTTATGCATTACTATCTCCATATTATCCGTGTTTGTGCCCGTTGGGTGCCATGTCTGTTGACTCTCGAAGAAAAAGTCTGTGCAAATGGAAACAATCTGTGAGGTGCTACGACTCTGCTGACGGAGGGAATGCGTTTCTGTAATCAATTATCACCGATGACGAGTCATGGCTGCATCATTGTATTTCTGAAGGAAAACTATCCAGCAGATGTGGAAATCGCCAGGTTCTCCAGCACCAAAAAAGGTGCAAGTTCCTCCGTCCTCAGGGAAAGTGATGGCGATCACATTTTTTGACTGTCATGGAATGATTTACCCCTCACACTACTGTTACAGCAGCATACTATACGTCAGCATCGGCTGAAATGAGGAAGCATAATGCAAAGAAAGGACCAGACCTTTCTCGGACTGGGTGGCGACTTCATCACGCCAATGTGCGGCCACACCTCGCATATTAAGTGATATAATTTCTGGCTCAGTTCAAAACTTCCTATGTAACGCATCCGCATGATAGGCCCGATCTTGCACCCTGTGATCATTTTTGTTCCCTTCACTAAAGGCAAAGCTTCGGGGCATAAGATCTGAGAACTCTGAAGCAATATTCAAGAAAAGTGAGGCAATCCTCAAGGACCTGATAGGAAATGGCCTGCACTATGTGTTCAAGGACTGGCAAGACGCTATAAAAAGTACATTCAAGAACACTTTGAGAAAGATCATGTAAACATCGAGTGGTAAACATTTGTGAGAAAAAGATCCGTCTCAGTTTTTGTTGGTAAGCAACGTGACAGTCGCACCCTCTATCATTCATTCAGTGCGTCTGCCTATTGCGCGGATTCTTAGTTCGCAAAAATGTTCAAATGTGTGTGAAATCTTGTGGGACTTAACTGCTAAGGTCATCAGTCCCTAAGCTCACACACTGCTTAACCTAAATTATCCTAAGGACAAAACACACACCCATGCCCGAGGGAGGACTCGAACCTCCGCCGGGACCAGCCGCACAGTCCATGAGTGCAGCGCCTTGAACCGCTCAGCTAATCCCGCGCGGCTTTAGTTCGCACGTAGGCCTAATAAATAACAATCATATGAACTTATTTGCAACCAGCCATTGTATGGCATGCTCGCTAACCTATCATAAGGGTGCTTTGTTCTGATTTGCCGAGAACGGCAGGCTGTGCGGTATTGGAACGTGACGTGTTTGGGACTAGTTTATTTACTAAATTACGAGAGTTCCATGGGTTGGGAATGTCAGTGTATTCCGAGTAGGTGAGCTCACTTCTGGGTGTATATATACTTCTTACTCAACAGCATTGGTACTGTATACGGTGAGGTAACAAAAGTCATAGGATAGCAGAATGTAGATATACGAAGGCGGTAGTATCATCTACATCGGGTGTTCAAGGCCATCGCACTGGCGCAGCTCTCATTTGTACTCATGTGATTCATGTGAAAAGGTTCCTGACGGGATTATGGCCGCACGACGGGAATTAACAGACTTTGATCGCGGAATTCTAGTTGGAGCTAGTCACATGGACATTCCATTTCGGAAGTCATTAGGGAAATCAATATATTCTAAGGTTCACAGTGTCAATACTGTGCCGAGAACACCACATTTCAGGCATCACCTCTCACCAAGAACAACTGAGTTGCCGACGGCCTTCACTTAACGACCAATAGCAGCGGCGTTTGCTTAGAGTTGCCAGTGCTAACAGGCAAGCAACACTGCGTGCAATACCAGCAGAAATCAGTGTGTGGCGTACGACTGACGTATCGGCTAGGAAAGTTCGGTGAAATGTGGCGTTAATGCGCTACGGCAGCGGATGACAGTCGCTAGTGGTAACAGCACGACATCGCTTGAAGCGCCTCTCCTGGACTTGTGACCGTACCGGTTGAACCCTAGACGACTGGAAAACCGTGGCTTGGTCGGAAAGTCCCGATTTCAGTTGGTAAGAGCTGACGGGAGGTTTCGAGTGCGGTGCAGACGCCACGAAGCCATGGACCCAAGTCGGCAACAAGGAACTCCGCAAGCTAGTGATGGCTCCACAATGGTGTGGGGTGTGATTACATGCAATGGACTGGGTCCTGCTAATGTCGGACTACTTGGAGACCATTTGGTCTTCACGTTCCCAAAAATCGATCGAATTTTTCTAGATGACAATGCGCCAAGCCGGCAGGCCACCAATGTTCGTTATTGGTTTGAAGAACATTCTGGACAATTCAGGCGAACGGTTTGGCCTCCCTGATAGCCACGAGAGGTCAGTTCGTGTGCGAAATCCTCAAAGGCAACACCTTCGCAATTATGAACAGCTGTAGAGACAACGTGGCTTAATATTTCTGCAGGGCACTTCCAACGAGTTGTTGAGTTCATGCCACATTGAGTTGCTGCACTATGCCGGCAAAAAGAGGTCCGACACGATATTAGGAGATATCCCATGACTTTTTTCACTTTATTGCACGTTTAGCAACTATATTTAATGCATGAGAATGATGTTTGTTTATTTTCCTGATCCTGATTTTTGTATGTTTGAGTAAACGTACAGGGTGAATATACAGGGTGATTCAAAAAGAATACCACAACTTTGGGAATTTAAAACTCTGCAACGACAAGAGGCAGAGCTAAGCACTATCTGTCGGCGAATTAAGGGAGCTATCAAGTTTCATTTAGTTGTACATTTGTTCGCTTGAGGCGCTGTTGACTAGGCGTCAGCGTCAGTTGATGCTAAGATGGCGACCGCTCAACAGAAAGCTTTTTGCGTTATTGAGTACGGCAGAAGTGAATCGACGACAGTTGTTCAGCGTGCATTTGGAACGAAGTATGGTGTTAAACCTCCTGATAGGTGGTGTATTAAACGTTGGTATAAACAGTTTACAGAGAATGAGTGTTTGTGCAAAGGGAAAATTTCTGGACGGCCAAGAACGAGTGATGAAAATGTAGCACGCATCCAGCAAGCATTTGTTCGCAGCCCAGAAAAATCGACTAGCAGAGCTAGCAGAAAGCTGCAAATTCCACAATCAACTGTATGGAGAGTCCTACGAAAAAGGTTAGTTATGAAACCTTATCGTCTGAAATTGGTTCAAGCACTGTCTGCAGCTGATAAGATTAAATGAATCGATTTCTGTGATTTTATCCTTGTTCAAATGGAAACAGATGAATCTTTCGTTTCAAAGATTGTGTTTAGTGATGAAGCAACTTTCCACACTAACGGGAAAGTCAACCGTCACAATGTCTGTATATGGGGCACTGAGAATCCGCGGGAAACAACACAGAATGAACGTGACTCGCCTAAGGTGAACGTTTTCTGTGCCATTTCAGCCAATAAAGTTTTTGGTCCCTTTTTCTTCGAATGTGCTACTGTAACTGGACTACAGTATCTGGATATGTTAGAGAATTGGCTGTTCCCTCAGCTCTAACAAGCAGCACAACAATTCATATTTCAGCAGGATGGAGCGCCACCACATTGGCACTTATCTGTCCGTAACTACCTGAACGTCAACTACCCGAGGCGATGGATCGGCCGCCAGGCAGCCCGTGACAGAGCACTTCATCACTGGCCTCCAAGAAGCCCTGATCTTACCCCCTGCGATTTTTTCTTATGGGGGTATGTTAAGGATATGGTGTTTCGGCCACCTCTCCCAGCCACCACTGATGATTTGAAACGAGAAATAACAGCAGCTATCCAAACTGTTACGCCTGATATGCTACAGAGAGTGTGGAACGAGTTGGATTATCGGGTTGATATTGCTCGAGTGTCTGGAGGGGGCCATATTGAACATCTCTGAACTTGTTTTTGAGTGAAAAAAAACCTTTTTAAATACTCTTTGTAATGATGTATAACAGAAGGTTATATTATGTTTCTTTCATTAAATACACATTTTTAAAGTTGTGGTATTCTTTTTGAATCACCCTGTATAAGCACGGTTCCATTGCTTTTCAAGTGCAGTGTAAATTTACTTTCATTCTTTTGCTACACAATCCCACACACAAAATTACCTAACACACTTAAGTTCATT
Source organism: Schistocerca cancellata (assembly GCF_023864275.1). Classification (NCBI taxonomy): domain Eukaryota; kingdom Metazoa; phylum Arthropoda; class Insecta; order Orthoptera; family Acrididae; genus Schistocerca; species Schistocerca cancellata. Next base: position 573,911,228 of record NC_064633.1, on the reverse strand, counting down.
TAGCGTAATAACTGAGATTAGTTCGCCACTTGAGTACACTAAATGTAACCCCATCTTGAGCTCGGGAGCGTGGAACAATGGCTGATCGATGAACTGTAACAATACTGTACCAACAGCCGTTATTTTAATGTTGTTTTATTAGGCAACCAGTTTCAACGTTCCAATTATGTCATCATCAGGTCTGTCACATGAATGTCTACGAGGGGCGTTTGAAAAGTCCATGCAAAAATAAAAACAAGTACCACTCGTGTATGTATCGGACAAGGCACCGATATTCGTAACTGGTTCCGTAGAGATCCGAGTTCATGGGCATGCGTGCTCGTCACACATGTGACCACTGTCGCATGTATGAAGGACATACATGCTCATGAAGTTCGGATATATACGGTAGCAGACATCATTATTGGTGCCTTGTCTTGTACACTGAGGTGAGTCATGGGACACAATATCGTGTCGAACCTCCTACTGCCCTGCATAAGGCAGCACCTTGACGTGGCATGGACTCAAGAAGTCGTTGGAAGTTACCTGCAGAAATATTCAGCTCAGCTGCCTCTATAGTTGTCCAAAACTGCGAAAGAGTTGCGATGCAAGATTTTTGTAAACAAACTGACTTCTCGATGTGACTCTTCAAGCTTTCCCGGCGGATGGGCTTGTCAGTGTAGAAAGCGTGTTAAACAGTGTTTTTAATACGTGAGTCAAAATACTTAATTTTTAACATGCCAATCCCGAGTACTATTCGGGCTGACAGACAGACAGAGACAGACGGACAGTGTATTGTAATTCATTATTAACTTATTTTTATTTTTTGTGAAGAAAGAAGATGCTGTCAGGATACTGAAACAAAAGGAAGTATAAATTAATAACTGGTCTTGTTAATTTATCGATGGTTATAAATACCAATTGTGAAAATTTAAGAGTAATGTGGGATCTCGGCTGTCGCCTGCATGACATGAGTGTGTTCCAGGCCGCAATTGAGTCTTCATCTTAAAATTTAATTTTCGTGAAACATTTTTTTGGAAATACTGTTTCGGACGAACTCGGAGATCACAACCATTGTAAAATACGAGTTCGTGATCCACGGACCACTAAGGCAAGAGCAGCAACCACAGAACTCACTGTTCAACACAGAAAAAGTGAGTGGCATCGCATTAAGCGGCCTTAAGCTCATAGCACTTCTTATCTCGAAGAAGAAAGGGAGATTCATGTTAAGTTCATTCAAATCTGTGCTGTCTCCATTAATAATTTTATCAAGACATAAGCTGGACTGGAACTCATGCAGGGTGATTCCGTGATAATGTTACAAACTGTCAGGGATGACGTAGAAGGATAAATGTACCATTTTAAGGTAAAGGACCCTGATCTGGAATCGACCGGGTCGAAAATTATAAGCGAAAATCGTTCTGCTACTTCTCACAGTGGAATACACGTACCGACACTGTTCTTGCTCAGATTGTAGGGTAGACAACTATCAGATGTGATAAAGATCAAAACAAGAAAAAAATATGTAGTAAACATGGGCTCTAAAATGTATACCTTAAAAGCTACGAGCACTTGTTCACCTTCAATAACGTAAAACGTATCTCATCTACTGCGTGTTCTGTGCTTTACGTATTTTGGGAGGGGGTAATATGAACCAAAACAAGAAAAAAGTCCACTAAATGTGGGCTCTAACATGCATACCGTAAGAGCCTTGGGCACTTGTTCAGTGGAAGAGATGTGTTCTAATTAGCGAAGACGAACAAGTCCTCGTAGGTCTTGAGGTATCCATTTTGGAGGCCGAGTTTAATGAACATTTTTCTCTTGTCTTGGTCCATACCACCATCTCTGAAAGCTGCCTACCGTACACCCTCACCAACAACGACAGTGGTAGATATATTCCACCGTCAGAGGTATCAAAACGATTTTCGGTTACAACTTTCTACTCGGTCGTTTTCGGGGTTCCTCGGCTCAGAGTGATGCATTTACTTTTCTCCGTCATCCATGAAAGTTTATAACATCATCATGTAATCACGATATATAACAATTTTCAAGTGCAATGGTTCTGGAGAACTGAATTGCGCCATCTTGTCTAATCATCCGTAAAAATTCAAATGACAATTGCTTATCAGAGAAGACGTAGGAAATTATAACGCAGTAAGTTTTAATAAGCAGAATATAACTGTCATTATTTTTCTAGGAGTTCGGAGCATACACACGAACACACACGAACACACACAAACACACATACTCATTTACACACACACACACACACACACACACATACATACATACATACATGCATACATGCACTTTGTCAGATACGCTGGGCAACTTTGACCCAGAAATTTAAAAATAGTTTTAATTCACCCACTCCGATAAAGGTTTTCTGGAGGTTTCCCTTGGTTGTAAGGCAAATGCCGGAACTTGTAATCTACTGCATTTTGTTCACAATTGGGAATCGGCTTGGTAACTTTCTTAAAAGAAGCGCGAATGGACTGTACCTCAAACAGCCAGCCTTACTCAGCCACAAAAATATTCATGCATGGCCACTACTGTAGTTGAGCGAAAAGCAAATCCCATGAGACCATAAATAATAGAGTAGGTATAATGGTACTATTCTATAAAGCAATCGTTTACGAACGGAATGAGAATAAGCATTTCGTGCACAACGAAATTTTAAAGAATATATTGAACCTTTGTTGGATCTTGTAATATCACAATAAATGTCAAATTTACATGCAGTCGTGCAAAGGAAACACACACACATACACCTTGGTGCTGGTTCATTAGAGGTAACCCACGTGCACATGCAACAGGCCAGACGCAGTATTTCAGCTGCTGTTTTTAAATTGCTAGTCCGATAAGAAGCTATAATTTAAGTTTAGATAAGCAATATTAATTTAAAATAACAAGCTGAACAGGATTCACTAAGTGAACTGTAAAAAGATGTTTTACATATTGTGCTCCACAAATTCCATGGACTTAAAGAATGGCATCTTGTAAATACCGCCACAGCTGCTGTTAAAATAATAGTTTATCAGGCAATCGGTTCCTCTCCTGTGGCAACCTCTTCACGTCAGAGTAGCATTTAAACCGGCTTCTGTCACTTTTGAGTTCATTAGCATACCTTACCTTGATGAGATGAGCACATCATGAAAGGTAAACCACAGACCACTCGTGCAGAAATCTGCTCCGTATTCTAAAGGGTTCAGGATTTGTTGCATGCCGAAATTCCGAACACGTTAGAGCGCTAATCTCTCTGAATGAGGCCACTTCGGCTGCTTGGATGTCGTGGGTAAAAAGCTGTTGGTCTCTTTAAGGTGACCATGTTAAGTGTGTGTAGAATGTAGTGTTGTGCTGACGGAGCATTTATTAAACGGATGGATCACCATCAACGGTGTTACAATTCTTCACTCGGCGACACACACGAGTTTTGGGATATAATTAAAGGTAGGTAACGCAAGACCGAGTGATTTGAAACTTCACGCTACCGCATTTCAACCCCTTTACCAGCGTAACACCATAGATGAAACTTTCTTTCAACAGTAGCACATCAATCGACTACCTCCAGGCTAGAGGCCCCTCATTGCATTTGAGTGCGTATATCTCTTAGTCCATGGATGCGGGTGGAAATTCAGAGACTTCTTTGTAATATATTTATTTTCTTTGCCTGCAGAATTCTGTTTAATTTATGAGAATATATTGCTCAAAACAGTTTCGCTGTACCCTCATGCCCAGCACAGATTTATTTTTATTGAATGTTCATTGCCGTCATATTTTCAATCCACGGGAGGACACTTTCAAAAGTAATGATCCTAAAGTGTTTCTCTGAAACATGCAATTTATGATCCAGACCACATTACATTCTGACATGAAATGTCATAAAAAGAAATAAGCAAAAAGCTTTTAGCATCATCAAGCAATCCCTTGGCAGTATCTAGCTTGGTGCAAGGAAAAAAGCAGTTGGCGCCAGGAAACATAACCATTCACATACTTTAAAGCGTGTTATTTAGCGCATGCTCTGGAAGTACTGCGACCCCTGTCGCGCTACGACCACCCGCGATTTTGTGCTGTGCCGTTGTTACGTCAACAACAAACAAGGAAGCGACGGGGCATTACAAACCCGGTGACACAGCCAGTCTATAGTTGTGTTCCAAGGCAGCAACGTGCGGCTACCTCTGTCAGTATGGCGGCCCAGCCAGTAATGCGATGTGAGATAAGTACTAACGCTTGTGGAATCACCCTGCTGTTCTATAATTACGCAGTGATCTGTTTGACGATCGTCCTTTGAGGAGTCAAAACATTATGACCTCCACGCCTTTAATAATGTGCTGATCCACCTTGGGAAGCAGTTTAGCAACGGGTCTGCGCACCGTGGATTCGACAGGTCGTTGGTAAGTCACCAGAGGCATGTCGCACCAGATGACTACACACAGGTCACGCAATTCCCGTAAATTACGGGTCTGTGGTTTCTTGACGCAATACTGGTGCCCAGTGGCATCCCAGATGTACTACATCAGGTTCAGATCAGGCGTATTTGTGGCCACGACATCAAAGTGACCTCGCCGGCCGCGGTGGTCTAGCGGTTCTAGGCGCTCAGTCCGGAACCGCGGGACTGCTACGTCGCAGGTTCGAATCCTGCCTCGGGCATGGATGTGTGTGATGTCCTTAGGTTACTCAGGTTTAAGTAGTTCTAAGTTCTAGGGGACTGATGACCGCAGATGTTAAGTCCGATAGTGCTCAGAGCCATTTTGATGAAAGTGACCTCACTATAGAGCTTCTCAACTCACTGCAGCTCGATTCTGGACTTACGGAATGGACTGTCATCGTTCTGGGAGATACGTTCGCCCTCGCGGAAGACATCGAGCATCGAGCAGCCAGCTGTTGCCATTGTGACTTCCCTTACTATCACAGGTCCCATGGAAAACCAGGCGAATTTCCCCTATAGCAATAATACTGCCTCCAGAGGCTTGCGTACTTGGCGCGATGATTCCAGGAGACGTTCGCCACGATGATGGCGTATCTGGACACAATCTTTGACCTAGTATAACAAGAATCGTGAGTCATTCGACTAGGCGACTCGTCTCCATTGATCCATGGTCCAATCTCGATGATCCAGTTTCCACTGCAATCGTAACTGGCGATGTAGTTAGGTAAACATGGATACATATTGGAGGGGTGGGGGTCATCTACATCGGGGTCCCATTTTCACCAGTGTGTGGTGAACAGATTTATTACTGAAGTCACTTGGGGGGGGGGGTCAAAAATATTGCTTTTAATATCAAGTTGTTGAAGTTCAGAGTCAGAGGGATGGCTTGGGGCGCTGTCTACCTGTACAGTTGCAAGGGGTGATAGGGTTTTGGATTGCGAATATTTTTTAAAAATCAGGAACAAATGCATCAAAAACCATTCTTTAAAGAAATTATGATTCATTCAAGCCCTTGTTTGACCTCTGTAATAAACAGTAAGTTCTGACAAGTTTATGTTTTTGAAAGCTCTGTGTTTCTTAGATTTGCCGATTACAAACATATATTTATGGCCACCACTTGCTTTGCTACATGCTGCAGTGGCTGAACTGTCCTTTGCTAGTGTCATGCCACTGGCTGTTTCATTCTTTAAGGAAAGATTTTTTTGTGGGAGCGTTTTATAGTTTAACCCAATCTCGCCAATGTTGTACTCGTATAACAGAGCAGCTACCAGTTCATTTTCTGACTCTTTTTTTCCAAATTTTTCAGCAAACTTTCTAGCTGCATCATTGTCAGCAGAAAGTTTTTCACCTGAAGCAGCAACTTGCCTAACGCCATGACGATTTTTCCAGTGGTGAAGCCAACATTCACCTGCTGGTAATTCGTGACAGGAGTAAAACTGATCGGCAGCGCTGGTACGATTTTCGACGCGGAGCGCAGCGGGGTCGTCGGCCGCGTAATCGGACAATTCCAAGAGTCGGTTGATCGATGGTCGGACGGTTGAAGTTCTTCTGTAGTTTATTTATTGAGTGAAACTGTCGAACCTCGCTATCCCGTAAACAACATCGTGTTGTCGGATGCAGCACTTGCAACACCGAGCGTTTTTTTTTTTTCCAACCTCCAATCAACCGCGAAATGGAAACCACAGTGAAAAATTAAAAAAAAATGTTTCAATTGCAACAGTTAGCTACATCTTGCAACTATGTCTCTACATAGTCACCTCTCCGACTTGGACATTGTGGTTGCGTGGTACCAACTTTCAAGTATCCTCGTCGTAGACTTTCGACAATTCCGTACGCTGAACTGCAGCTAGTAGTCTGTGTGTAAGTACAGTTCTCACAGCCAGCTGTTCATTTGAATAAAGAGATGAAGGTAAGAGGGAGTCTAGTCTGTGTTGTATGGTGGGTAATCACAAACTTCCCGTCGAAAACGCTGCACCATTATCTTCGTTGCCCCTGCAGTGTGCAGCCGAGAATTTTCGTGAAGAAGGAAATGCGTGACAGTTGCGTTATGAGTCCCAAGCTCTCAGCAGGCACCTCAAACTTGCGGGAGACACCGTTTTCTAAGCATTTTTAAGTTCTCTTTGTGCGCTCGGAACTAAAAAGTGCGATGTGACGCGATAAACATGCAAGTTAGAGACAATACACAACACATCTGTACAAAGCTACACCGGGTTTTCACTGTTGTTTTAATTTCGCGACCTATTGGGGATTGAACAAAAGATATACTTCGTATATCAGTCATTCTGCACATATCGTTTTGAGGTTGTGCTGGCACCAGAATGACATTAGTGATCCCATGGACTACGAATAGGTCAAAGAGTGAAATAGAGTCTTATTATTCGATGCGGGAAATGGCAGAGGTTGCATTTTGATGTACTTTAGCCAGCGGTATTGACAAATGGTTCAAATGGCTCTGAGCACTATGGGACTTCACAGTTATGGTCACCAGTCCCCTAGAACTTAGAACTTCTTAAACGTAACTAACCTAAGGACAGCACACAACACCCAGTCATCACGAGGCAGAGAAAATCCCTGACCCCGCCGGGAATCGAACCCGGGAACCCGGGCGTGGGGAGCGAGAACGCTACCGCACGACCACGAGCTGCGGACGCGGCATTGACAGCCACGTGTCACGTACGTCGAATTCCTGAACGCTGCATTACATTAAAAAAGAATGTTCGGCAGGTTTTCCCAGCGAGTTTCGGATAGGCTATCACAAACAATAAGGACAAGGAAGACCTGTAAGATCTCAGAAAGGTTTTTGCTTGGCGAATGCTCTTCTGCAGGCACGTAAGGGTCCTTGAGCAATTGGTGTAAACAATGGATTTTAGATGGCCTCATAAAAAAATGTGGAGAGATGTGAAAATGGGATAGTGTACTGGCCAAGGAATATTGCCCTTGTGAGATCAGGCGTCTAAGAAGATTTTCCCATAAGATACACATTTTAGTTTCATGCTGTATGTGCCGTGGCCTACGTTTACTGAAAGCACAAGCTCCCAACTTCAATTTCTAGAATATATGGCCAGAAAACGAATGATGGTAAACAAACTTACTGCTCACGGCGTGGAATGTAACCACCCCCACCTTCTGCTACCACGCCTCCCTTCACTGTGCTCCATTCAAGTCAGCAGTTTGCCTTGTTATATCCCATATTTCCTCGAACATATATTACACATAATGACCACGACACCAAAATTACAGAAACTCTGGTACGTACAGAGAGGTACCAACTGTCTCCCTTCCCACGTACTATCTGTGAATGGAAAAGGAAAGTGGCAAAACGATACTAGTGGCTCAATGGGATGTTGGAAGATTTTCCATTGGAAACCACTTTGGAGTCTTGCGCGGACATAACCCACCTCAATTTTCCAACTGGTGAAAGGGGCCCTAAATTTTAAAGTGGATTCTGAACATTGCACCATTCCCGGCGAGTCTTTACATCACTGAGAGACGAAAGATAGGTTAAAGCAGACTGAAATATTCATAACTCCAACTGGAATTTGATCCCATGGGCTCTTGGTTTAAAGGCATGCTCTTTACCACTAGACCACCAGGCTCAACCTGATAACGGTGTACAATACACCCTCTGCTACGCACCGTACAGTGGGTATTGACCGAGCAAAGTGGCGCAGATGTTTTCACACTGGACGCGCATTCGGGAGGACGACACTTCAAACCTGCCGGCCGGAGTGGCCGTGCGGTTCTAGGCGCTACAGTCTGGAGCCGAGCGACCGCTCCGGTCGCAGGTTCGAATCCTGCCTCGGGCATGGATGTGTGTGATGTCCTTAGGTTAGTTAGGTTTAATTAGTTCTAAGTTCTAGGCGACTGATGACCTCAGAAGTTAAGTCACATAGTGCTCAGAGCCATTTGAACCATTTTTGAACACTTCAAAACCGCGTCCGGCCATCCTGATTTAGGTTTTTCGTGATTTCCCTAAATCCCTTCAGGCAAATTCCGGGATTATTCCTTCGACTAGGCACGGCCGACTGTCTTCCCTAATCGGGTGGGACCGATGACCTCGCTGTTTGTTCCCCGAATCAACCGACCAACCAACAGTGAGTAATGGAATATAGGTGTACCTGAATATGCAATAACAAGCTGGCATTAGTGAAATGGGTGAGAAGCTGTGAGCAATTGTCTGTCGCGCGACAGCAGCAGCAGGTGGTGGTGCAGCGCATGCTGTTAGGCTGTGCAGGACCTTGCCCCCGGCGGCACGGCACGGCCGTCTGCCACCGCCCAGCGCCCGCCCCCGCCGCCCCCGCCGCCCCCGCCGCCCCCGCCGCCCCCGCCGCCTCAGCCGTCTCCGGCGCCGCCAGCGCAGCCGCGCCCTGACCTTGCGCACCACGTTCTCCAGCTGCTCGCCGCCGCCGCCTCTGGAACACGTGCACTCCACTTCACCACTAGGCGGCGCTGGCTTCGCCGGCTGCCACGTACCGCACCACGCCTCCGGCCTGCGCACACGTCACACACTTAGGAACAGGCGTGTCCACAACAGGGGACATCTGCTACTGCAACCCACCCGTGGCCTCAGGTGGAACTCTAGCTGAGTCTGACGAAATGGCGAATTAAAATAGCTGACACTTTGTTAAAGTAATCATTTGTGATGTATAAAACGATCTCAGATTTCTTGCGCGTCAAATCTAGTAAATGCTCAAGGTTTCGACGATTACCACCAACGTCTTCGACAGAAGCAATTTCGTTCTCAAGCCGTCTGTTTCGACGCGCGCAGGTTTGACATACAGCGCTAGTCTGGACACATTTTACAAATCCCTTCAAATCCTAGAACGCCATGCGCTGCGCCTCGCCTATCGCATCCGCCTCCCATCCCCCACGCGGGTCCTATATGACCTCATCCCGTTCCCACACCTAGTCCTTTTCCTCGAACGGATACGGATCCTGTACACCTTCCGCAAACTTGATCCCCCTCACCCGCTTGTCTTTCCCATCCTTTCCTACCCCCGTCCGCTGCCGCGCCTCCATTCCCACATCCCACCTGCTCTCCATCTCTCCACTCTCCATACCCTCGCCCAAGGTGGCTTCCACCAACTCCCCCTCCCTGATGATGCCCTCCTCCCCTCCATCTACCCCTCCTGCCAACTTTGATCCTCCCCATCCACCCCTTGTGTTTTTTCCCAAGGGCACCCTCCCTCCTTCTCTCCCTCCTCCCTTCCTCCCTCCATCCTCCGCCCAGGCATCCACTACCCCTCTACCTTCTTCCCCCCCTCCCGTCTCCTCTGCCATTGGCATCACCACCCTCCCCTCTCCCTCCTCCCCCACCTTTTCCCCTTTTTGGCAGGTCCCCGGACTCGTACACATATAATGAACTTCGCCGGAGATCATCGCCTAGTGTTTGTGTGTGCTGTCGTGTTCATGTTCCAGTGTCTCATCGTTAGTGCTCCAACGTTTTTGTGTATCATCTCTGTCATCTCTGTGCGTGTCCACGTTTCTGAACGTTTTTATTTTGGACACTGCACCCGTGAAAGGCTCCGTGTGTTTTAATTTTGTATGTCTACGTATGTATATCCACCATGTCTGTTCTGCGATTGTCTCCTTTTGTATCTTTAATCATATCTGTGGCCGAAGAGCGGCGTAGTATGCCGCTGCTGGCTTACCTGTATCAGGTGTGAAAATAACAACAAAGAGAAAAAATCCGGACACACCTGAGCCTCTACCACTGGCGGGATGTATCGACTATGAAGTAAACCGCGGATGTCAGGAGGGTGCTGATATGGAGGAAGCTTAAAAGCTGCAAATTATTTCACGACCGCCACATACCCAAAATCAGTAATAATAAGGCTACATAATAGGCACGTTAGTTAGAGACGGTGTAAGATGTAGATGTACCTTTATCTATAAAATTAATAATTTCAAAACGCCTTAAGCGATCGTAGCAAAATGTCCACTGTTAGTGTTTGAGCGGAATCATAGAAATTCAGGCGCACTTTCTTTAATTAAAGCTGCACAGTCTGAGTAATGAGTCGGATCATGATTCTGACGATTAGAAAAATTCATTTAAAACGCAACAGTTCGAAAGACAATAAGAACAGCGTTAGTACGAGACAAGAATCCCGAATAGCTGAAGATGTATAATTGTTAATTGTGGCCAGGCTCGCTAAGTTTGTGAACCGTAACTGTGTGGAACAATTATTTGGTTTTTTTCTTATACCAGTCACACTTTCTTTTAATGAACAAAACTTTCTCAGAACGCGTTGCAGATTGTTAAATTATCATATACACGAATACGACCGGTAGCGGAAAAATACAAATAATAAATGTATAATTATTTGTTAGTTAATGCAGAATAAAGTTAATATTGACCAATACATCATTATTGTTGTTGTTGTCTTCAGTCAAAACTCTGGTTAGATGCAGCTTTCCATGCTGCTCTACCCTGTGCAAGCTTCTTCATCTCCCAGTACCTACTGCAACCTACATCCTTTTGAATCTGTTTACTGTATTCATCTCTTGGTCTCCCTCCACGATTTTTACCCTCCACTCTGCCCTCCAATGCTAAATTGGTGATCCCTTGATGCCTCAGAGTGTGTCCTACCAACCGATCCCTTCTTCTAGTCAAGTTGTGCCACAAATTCCTCTTCTCCCCAGTTCTATTCGGTACCTCTTTACTAGTTACATGATCTACCCGTCTAATCTTCAGCATTCTTTTGTAGCACCACATTCCGAAAGCTTCTATTCTCTTCTTGTCTACACTGTTTATCGTCCATATTTCACTTCACACATGGCTACACTCCATACCAATACCTTCACAAAAGACTTCCTGACACTTAAATCTGTACTCGATGTTAACAAATTTCTCTTCTTCAGAAGCACCTTCCTTGCCATAGCCAGTCTACATTTCATATCCTCTCTACTTCGACCATCATCAGTTATTTTACTCCCCAAATACCAAAAGTAATTTACTACTTTAAGTGTCTCATATCCGAATCTAATTCCCTGAGCATCACCTGATTTAATTCGACTACATTCCATTATCCTCATTTCGTTGTTGTTGATGTTCACCTTACATCCTCCTTTCAAGACACTGTCCACTCCGTTCAACTGCTCTTCCAGGTCCTCTGACAGAATTACAAAGTCATCGGCAAGCCTCAAAGTTTTTATTTCTCCTCAATGGATTTTATTCCTACTCCAAATTTCTTTTGTTTCCTTTGCTGCTTGCTCAGTATACAAACTGAATAACTTCGGGGATAGGCTTCAACCCTGTCTCACTCCCTTCCCAACCACTGCTTTCCTTTCATGCCCCTCGACTCTGATAACTGCCATCTGGTTTCTGTACAAATTGTAAATAGCCTTTCGCTCTCTGTATTTTACCCCTGCCACCTTCAGAATTTGAGAGAGAGTATTCCAGTCAATAGTGTCAAAAGCTTTTTCTACGTCTACAAATGCTAGAAACATAGGTTCAGTGCTGCCTCCCGTGTTCCAACTTTTCGCCTAATCCAAACTGATCTTCCCCGAGTTCAGCTTCTATCAGTTTCTCAATTAGTTTGTAAAGAATTCGAGTTAGTATTTTGCAAACGGAACTTATTAAACCGATAGCTCGGTAATTTTCACACCTGTCAACACCTGCTTTCTTTGGGATTGGAATTATTATATTCTTCTTGCAGTCTGAAGGTATTTTGCCTGTCTCATCATCTTGCTTTCCAGATGGAAGAGTTTTGTTGTGGTTGGCTCTCCCAAGGCTATCAGTGGTTCTAATCGACTGTTGTCTACTCTCGGAGCCTTTTTACATTTTCATCTATGTCCTCTTCCATTTCCATGATATTGCTCTCATCACCCTTGTATAGACCCTCTATGTACTCCTTCCATCTTTCTGCTTTCCCTTCTTTGCTTGGGACTGGTTTCCAATCTGAGCTCTTGGTATTCATACAGGTATTTCTATTTTTTCCAAGGGTCTCATCAATTTTCCTGCAGGCGGTAAGTATCTTACCCATAGTGATATATGCTTGTAAAGTCTTACATTTGTCCTCTAACCATCTGTGCTTAGCTATTTTGCACTTTCTGTCGATTTCATTTTTGAGACGTATGTATTCCTCTTCACCTGCTTCATTTACTGCATTTTTATATTTTCTCCTTTTATCAATTAAATTCAATACCTCTTCTGTTACCGAAGGATTTCTACTAGCCCTCTTCTTTTTACCTAGCTGATCCTCTGCTGCTTTCACTATTTCATCTCTCAAAGCTAACCATTCTTCTTCTATTGTAATTCTTTCCCCCATCCTTGTCAACCGTTCCTTAATGTTCTCTCTGAAACTCTCTACAACCTCTAGTTCTTTCCGGTTATCAAGGTCCCATCTCCTTAAATTACTACCTTTTTGTAGTTTCTTCAGTTTTAGTCTACAGTTCATAACCAACAAATTGTGGTCAGAGTCCACATCTGCCCCTGGAAATGTCTTACAATTTAAAACCTGGTTCCTAAATCTCTGTCTTGCCATTCTATAATCTGTCTGAAACCTTCTGGTGTCTCTAGGCGTCTTCCGTGTATACAGTCTTCTTTCATGATACTTAAACCAAGTGTTAGCTGTGTTTAGGTTATGCTCTGTGAAAAATTATACAGGCGGCTTCCTCTTTAATTTCCTTCCCCCGTACCCAAATTCACCTACTAATTTTCCTTCTCTTCCTTTTCCTACAGTCTAATTCCAGTGCCTCACGACTATTAAATTTTCATCTCCCGTAACTACCTGAATAATTTTTTTTATCGCAACATACATTTGTTCAACTTCTTTATTATCTGTCGAGCTAGTGGGCTTATAAACTTGTACTACTGTGGTAGTCGTGGGCTTCGTGTCTGTCTTGGCTACAATAATGCGTTCACTATGTTGTTCGTAGTAGCTTATGCATAATTATGATATAAGAACAAATCACAAATAAAATACACAGCGAAAACCAATATCACTACCTAAATATTGGTGAAATTTCAGTCCTGTTTGATGTTTAACACTTGTGACAGCGATAAGTTTAATATAGTTTCTACTCGTTGAAAAGTCCGCGATGATGGACAAGAGACATTTTGCAAGATTTGTCTATAAAAAACAATGAAATTAACGTATCATATCAAGTCAGATGTATCAGCGCGAAAGCGCAAGTTAATAGATAGGTTTAGATGTTTAGTCTTAACAATTAATCTGTGCTAAAAATGCGTTTTCTGATATTTTCAGCGGCACCTTGAACGGTATTTAAAGGCAGCTATCTTACTGGCCAGGGTCAGCTGATGGCAAGAGCCAGTAGAGGCAAGACACGTGCTGACGTACAGCGCGTCAGTCGCTGCTAAAGTCGTTTGGGACTTTTTGTGCAATAGGTCTAGGGATTTGTAAAATTTCTGCGTAAGTTGAGAGACTTAGAAAAGTTTTCCGCATTGTGTATTTCAGAATTTAGTCCAAAATGCAGCGTGATGACCAGTACAGTGAATTCTTCAATCTGTCGTGCAGTAACAGCATTTAAGCAAGTTTGAAATTAACAGTTTTATTGACTAAGCAGCGCCCGCGCTGCGAAGCACCTTATTACGTCTCTATTCTGCTCCTGCTTGTAATTCAGTGTATTACCTGAAGTAAGGACCTTATTACTTCTCTATTGTGCTCCTGCCTGTAATTCAGTATATTATCTGAAGCAATAGGAACAGTAACTGCGCAACTCGATGGGTGTACGGAGGTCCCCTTGACGTCAATGTAGCCAACGAACTTCAAAATCAGACACGTTTATTAAGTCAATAACCAACTAACCAAGTAACTATATATGGGAAAGATAAGGGTCACACATCCCAAAAATCATCTCAAACACGAGAAATTATTATACCTTTTTGTTTGCATCGATGCAAATTATCAAGACCCGCGCGGAGTGGCCACACGGTTTGAGGCGCCATGTCACGGATTGCGCGGCCCCTCCCGCCGGAGGTTCGAGTCCTCCCCCGGGCATGGGTATGCGTGTTGGTCTTAGCGGAAGTTAGTTTAAGTAGTGTGTAAGTCTAGGGAGCGATGGCCTTGGTCCCTTAAGAATTCACACACATTTGAACCGTTTTCCATACAACTACCTTTCCAATACTTCCCACATTCCATTCCCTAATCACTTTTATCAGAATCCCCGCATCATGTAATCCTCATAACAAAGACAGTGTACATATATAACCACAATCTTATTAAAAACATAATCATATATCTCAACCTCTTTAGTTATTATGTATTACCATCTTCCTGAGGTTGAAAGCTCATTTTGACTAGTCGGAGTTTGCGAACTAAATTTGGTTTATTAAAACTCTGTCTTCTGTAAAACACAACGTATTTGTTTTTTCTGTTTATCCTACTACACTGAAGCGTGAAAGAAACTGGTATACGCAAGCGTATTCAAATACAGAGATATGCAAACGGGCGATGCGGTCGGCAACGCCTATGTAAGACAATAAGTGTCTGTTAGATCGGTTACTACTGTTAGAATGGCAGGTTATCAAGATTTGAGTGAGTCTGAACATGGTGTTATAGTCGGCGCTCGAGGTAGCGACGGAGTGGGGATTTTCCCGTATGACCATTTCACGAGTGTACCGTGAATATTAGGAATCGGGTAAAACATCAAATCTCCGACGTCACTGCGGGCGTAAAAAAATCCTGCAAGAACCGGACCAACGACGACTGAATAGAATCGTTTAACGTGATAAAAGTGCAACCCTTCAGCAAATTGCTGCAGATGTCAATTCTGGGCCATCAACAAGTGTCAGCGTGCGAACCATTCAACGAAACATCATCGATATGGGCTTTCGGAGACGGAGGTCCACTGGACTCGTATTCGGGAGGACGACGGTTCAATCCAGCGTCCGGCCATCCTGATTTAGGTTTTCCTTGATTTCCCTAAATCGCTCCAGGCAAATGCCGGCATGGTTCCTTTGAAAGGGCACGGCCGACATCCTTCCCCAATGCGATGAGACCGATGACCTCGCAGTTTGGTCTCTTCCCCCAAACAACCCAACCCAACGGAGGTTGAAAGGTGGCTACACTGAGCCACAGCGCCAGAGATTGCGCCAGAGAGTATTATTTAGCCGCCTCCACAGGCAGTAGTCGTTCAGATGTAGAGGGGAGTGCTTGTAGAGAAATCGTAGTGGAGAGTAGTTGTTCAGATGCGGTGGTAGACAGTGCTTGTCGAGAGGTCATAATGGACAGTTGTTGTTGTGAAGTCGTGGTGGAGAGTGATTGTTCCATGTTTTATGCAGTTTTGATGGGCTAGACAGCAGATGTTGTTCGAATGGAGATATTGTAACGATCAGAGTGCTTTTCGTCAATATATATGAGGTAAAAAAAATTCCCTTTCCTTTTTATTATTTCAATGTCTTAAATAATGCGTCATTACAGGTTCAGTCAACAAAGCATCTGGCTTGTGTTCTTGTATTAGAGTGTAATTCTGGTTTTCTTGCGCAGTTATAGTATTTCTATTTTTTTTAATTACTTCAATATAAATGGTACTTGAAATTTTTTGTCTTATTGGAGAAGAACCGTGCCAGATGTGTACGTTGAATCACACTTCCACACACAGAACAGTTACACTTGTGCTTTGGTTTCATACGTTTTGCAGTTGCTGGGGACTTAATTAATTAATTGTGTTAACAGAAATTTTCTTTCATTCTTTGTTGTTATTCCATGCAGTCAGATTGCGTACTAAAACTAGTCAGGGCCAACAGTTTACGAGACAGCGTAACCGCACAGTAAGCGACGAAAAATTAAAATTATTTGGATATAAATTTAAGCCCCCATGCACGTTTTTCTTTTTTTTTTTACCTCATATATATTGACGAAAAGCACTCTGATCGTTACAATATCTCCATTCGAACAACATCTGCTGTCTAGCCCATCAAAACTGCATAAAACATGGAACAAGCACTCTCCACCACGACTTCACAACAACAACTGTCCATTATGACCTCTCGACAAGCACTGTCTACCACCACATCTGAACAACTACTATGCACTACGATTTCTCTACAAGCACTCCCCTCTACATCTGAACGACTACTGCCTGTGGAGGCGGCTAAATAATACTCTCTGGCGCAATCTCCGGCGCTGTGGCTCAGTGTAGCCACCTTTCAAGGTCCACCCGTGTACCCTTGATGACTGCACGACACACAGCTTTACGCCTCACCTGGGCTCGTCAACATCGACATTGGACTGTTGATGCCTGGAAACATGTCGCCTGGTCGGACGAGTCTCGTTTCAAATTGTACGGAGCGGATGGACGTGTACGGGTGTGGAGACAACTTCATAAGTCCGTGGACCCTGCATGTCAGCGGGGGACTGTAGAGGCTGGTGTAGGCTCTGTAAGTGTGTGGGGCGTGTGCCGTAGGAGTGAAATGAGGCGCCTGACACGTCTAGGTGACACGCACAGGACGCTGGCGACGCGGCCGCGAGGCAGTGGTTACGCACCCGTGCAGCAGCTGCAGGCTCAACAACTCGTCGTCGTCGTCGTCGTCGTCGACGACGCAGGCGCCGCCGTCGCCGCCGTCGCCGTGCGCCCGCGGCGGCTGCACCACGTCGTCGAACTTGCAGTAGCGCAGCAGCGTGCTGAGCGAGCAGCCCAGGCGGCAGCAGTCGTCGGCCACGCCGCCGTGACGCGCCACACCTGTCCACCACAGCGGGGCTGTCACACTCGTCTCGTGCTAAACTTGTTTTGACTTTTTTCCCAAATACACTCTAAGAGAAAAAAAAGACACACCAAGAAAGAATTATCCGAATGGGACGGAAATCAAAAAATGGTTCAAATGGCTCTGAGCACTATGGGACTTAACATATGAGGTCATCAGACCCCTAGAACTTAAGAACTACTTAAACCTAACTAACCTAAGGACATCACACACATCCATGCCCGAGGCAGGATTCGAACCTGCGACCGTAGCAGTCGCGCGGTTCCGGACTGCAGCGCCTAAACCGCGTGGCCACCGTGGTCGGCGGACGGAAATCAGCAGATGTGATGTACATGTTCAGACAAAAAAATTGTTACAGTTTCAGGATAAGTGGATAATTTATTCAGGAGAAAGAGCTTCACAAATTGAGCTAGTCAGTAACATCGTGGCCCACCCCTGGCCCTTAACCTAGCAGCACGAACACAAATAGTACACTACTGGCCATTAATTTGCTACAGCACGAAGATGAACTGCTACAGACGCGAAATTTAACCGACAGGAACAAGACGCTGTGATATGCAAACGATTAGCTTTTCAGAGCATTCGCGCAAGGTTGGCGCCGGTGGCGACACCTACAACGTGCTGGCATGAGGAAAGTTTCCAACCGGGAGGCAATTCCTGTTTTGTAGAACATTCTTAGTCGCTTACAGATCCACGATACATTCTTGCACTTCGTAGTCTGACTGAAGCCGACATTCGTGCACATCTTTCTTCAGAGTGCCAAAGACGTGAAAATCACAGCTGAAAGATCTGGAATGTATGGGGGATATTGCAGTGTTTCCCAACCAAATCACAGAAGTGTAGCTTTCGTCCAATGGCAGTGCGGGGTTGGGCTTTACGTCCACCAAGATGCTTCCTTTGCTCAAATGTGGAACCACAATTAATGAGCAGAAACTGTAACGCACCATAAAGTCAGTATCATTCTGTTGCTCGATAACGTTCACCTCCACGCTGCCAGTTGGATGAAGGCTGCACTCCAGCTATTTGGTTTGGAAACACTGCAACATCCTCCGGAGGGCCTGGATCTTTCACCATGTGATTTTCACATCTAAAGAAAGACATGTGTGCACGTCGATTTCAGTAGTGCTACAGAGGGTGTGGTTGTGGATCCTTCAGTGAGTGACTGCTTTCTACGAAAGAGGAACCCATCGCCTCGTATTCTAGTGAGATGAATGTCTTAACTGTGTGATGATTACTTTTGAATGGAACCATGTCATTGTCCTGCTGGGGCACGTGTTCGGTTTTCGTTTGACTGCCCCTCATAACATTGTACACGCACATATTCCAAATCAGAATAGGTTTGGTTACTAAATAGAAATCTGATAGCATGACGCTTACAACGGTTGATAATATCACTGCTGTTATTATCAAATTAGACTGATCGATCGAAACATGGCTCTGATAGTGATTGATTGAAATAGCACAATAAAAACTGAGATGTGTCAGGCCAGAGGAGGGTTGGCACCTCTTCAAGCTTTGCACTTTTTATGTAGTGTCCTTCAAAATTTAATACATGAGTATAATTATTACATCAGGTACCAATGAATGATAGAAATATATGCTGAATGGCACTATGGACTCTGCTGACTAACTACCTAGTATGTTCCAATTACTGATGTTTCAAAGGTTATTGGTTTTCATATAAGGTGCTCCATGGCATCGAGATCTCAGAGCGCTGACAGCTAGCTGTTCCAAAAATGTTCGAGAAACTGACAGAGCACTGTTCAAAATGAACATTCAAGGCAGGAAATGAGATTCATGTCTCGAGCAATTCTTTGCCATATGAAATGCACACGTTAACCCAAATGACGTCCTCGGGTAGGCAAGCATGCTCATGGTGAGAGCAAATTCACATTAACAGTAATGAAATGGGTTACATATTAGTTACTCCATGTCCACTGGGTCCAAGTCTGTACGAACAGTGTTTTCTGTGTCATTACTCTTTTCTGACTAGTCCTGCGTCAAAAGTGTAATGAACCAAGCAGTGCTGATAGCTGAACGTCTAGTTGTGGGCACCAAACAGGGCGATTTAATGACCTACACTGACAGAAATACACTCCGCTGTGTGGCCACTTCCGTGTTTCAACCTACTTCTATTCAAAAATGGTTCAAATGGCTCTGAGCACCGTGGGACTTAACATCTGAGGTCAGCAGTCGCCTAGAACTTAGAACTACTTAAACCTAACTAACCTAAGGACATCAAACACATAAATGCCCGAGGCAGGATTCGAACCTGCGACCGTAGCAGAGCCGCTCGGCCACTCCGGCCGGCCCTAGTTCTGTGATGTAGCCTCCAACTACAGACGACCCTTCAGGAGGCTTCCGTATTTGCAAGACAGTTTGTTGCCATGGAGGAACGCAGTACTGACTGGTATTGCTTTGGCACGATCAGCTGCCAGACAGCCGTATTTATACTCCTCGAGGCCAGCCAGTCCTACAACTGCTCTATGTTCTAATGCCCACTATGTGTCATATAACGTCATTCCTATGACAGAGCTTCTGTCTCTAAAGACCTCGACCACTGCTTGACCAGGCACTTCTCAACCCTGCGCTCTGCTGCCAACACAAGTCTGCGACACTGGGATCCAGTGGTCTTGGCATGTTCTGAGGTTCGCACAGAGGACTCTTAAACCCTGTCTTGACGATACCTGAAACATCTTGCTCATCTGTTTCGTCTATACCAGCTCCAGAAGCTGTGTCTTACGCGCTTACAGGCCAGTTGGCCGAGACATCACCAGGGGTCTGACGCTGGAGCGGCAGAGTTGGGTAGGTGCTACTGCTGACAAGGTCACCGCTGTGAGGTCAACACGGAGGGGTATGCTGTATTAGTATATTTGTTGCACTCGTCATTGATCAACACTAGTGACGTTCAATATTCAACGGATGTAAATAATAAACAATAAAGGGCATGTGTATCAACGAGCTGCTGCCTTCTTCTGCTGCCTCCACATCAGTGTGCGATTTGTGCTTTTACCAGTGGGGGGGGGGGGGGATGTCTTAGGGGGTTAGTATAATTATATACGTTACTTGCTTGGACCGTGGCGTTACCCATGGTTAAACAGTTATTTATAAATAGATGTTAATGCCGAAACTCACTATTCACGCGTAAGCACTATCAGAAAAGCCATCCCTTGTTATATCTTTAAAAGTACATTATAGGTAAAGCTTATTTACAAAATCATCTACATACAGATATACGAGGGGAATTCAAAAAGTAAAGGCACATTTGTGAAAAGCTGTACTTATTCTGATGATAGAAAACTGAAAAATGCGTTATTTTTCTACGTAACCTCCCTGGACTTCAATGCAGTTTTCCCGACGTTTTAAGAGTTTTTTTTATTTCATCAGAAAATACGTTTTTAGGTTGCATCTGTAACCTATTTTGCACCGCAGAAATGACGTCTTCATCACTTTCAAATCTTCTTCCCTGTAGTGCTTCCGTTAAGGGTCCAAACATGTGAAAATCGCTTGGAGTCAGGCCTGGACGTATAGTGGATGTTCCAGCACCTCTAATCTCAACTCCTTTATTGCGTCGGGCAGAATGTGGGCGAGCGTTATCTTGCTGCAGGATGACACCTCTTCACAGTTTTCCACGACGTTTGGATCTGATTTCAGGTTTTAGTTTCGTACCCAACACATATCATCCACCATACAATACAGACCTGGCTCTAAAGCCTCGTTTACGCTGGGGCGACGTCTTGCAACACTGTGGCATGCTACGGAAATGTGGCGTGCGTCGCCTTGTCATTTAGTTCTAAATGTATTGAAATGCTTAACTACTGCATAACACTTTTTCAAAATTAATAAGCAAACATATTAATAGTATTAATAGTAAGACTGTATTAAAAACTTTCAGTGTTCGGCTTCACAAATTTAAATTATATGTAAAGTTTTACTCCAGTGCTTGGGAAATAAACATCCCAGGTTGGGATGCATAAACTAAAACCAGAGGAGGGGATGGTCTGATGCAGAAGGGGGGAAATCCCCCCCCCCCCATCCCCCCCTGCAAATCGCACACTGCTCCACATCAATCTCCGGCAGAGAATCATTCGCCCACACCAACCCATTACAAAAGTAACGAAATCCAGTACGTTCCAGTATTCCATGTTTGAGCCAAACAGATGGAAATCGTCAGGTGCGAGATCCAGGCTGTATGGTGAAGAAGACTATAATGAAGTTCTGTAAAATCCTCTCATGTCCGCGGACTTCTATGACGCCTTGGGCCTTCCTTTCCATTTATGTGGCAACGAACACGCTCAAGTTCAAATGGCTCTGAGCACTATGGGACTTAACATCTGAGGTCATCAGTCCCCTAGAACTTAGAACTACTTAAACCTAACTAACCTAAGGACATCACACACATCCATGCCCAAGGCAGGATTCGAACTTGCGACCGTAGCGGTCGCGCGGTTCCAAACTGAAGCGCCTAGAACCGCTCAGCCACACCGGCCGGCCACGCTCAAGTACTTTCTTCAGTTTCCTGGGGGTAGCACCGTACACTTCAGAGTTGATCGCTGGACCGTGAGGCAGGACGTCAAACAGAACAAGCCCTTCATAGTCCCAGGAGACCGTCGCCATAGCTTTACCGACTGAGGTTGCGCCTTCGAACTTTTTGTTCGGAGGACAAGTGACGTGGCGCCACACCGTGAATTGCCATTTTGTTTCCAGTTCGAAGTGATGAACGCATGTTTCATCGCATGTGAGGATGTTCGGCAAAAAATTGTCACGATAAGCCTCGCAAGGCGCACGCAGTTCCACACAGAAGGCCGTCCGTTGCTCTGTGTAGTCTTCTGTTAGGCCGCGAGGAATCCAATAGACACACTCCAGCTGGTGAACGAGTGTGTCAGCACTGGCAACAGAGGCGCCGACTTGTCCAGTGAGGTGTCTGATTCGTTCCAGCATTGCAGGAATCACAGCTGGCATGTGGGAGATCGGACAGGTTTGCGTGATCTTGTTGCGATGATGACAGACGCCTCGGTCAACGACTCACCGTGCTTTTGTTCACTACCAGGTCTACCTAGATATTACGCAAGCGCCTACGAATATGTGTGATGCTGTGGTTTTCCACCGAAAGATAATCAATGTCAGCTCTCACCTTTGGAGGCACCTCCAGTACAGACTCCATTCTAATGGCTACGCATAGCGCCGCCACCTATCGGAACTTCATGAAACTATGGGAGATGTAATGGGAATATTCCACGATGTCCCACAAAAAATTCCACATACTTACAGCCGAAACTGGATGAGAAAAAAAAGTGTATTGCATTACTCATTGAATTCCTCTCTTACATACTACTCCTGCCCGGTGTGTTTGTATTCCACCAGCTCGCGCTCAACGAAGCGGGTGGACACGTGTAACAACACGACACATGATGTTCATGTTGAACTTGGACCAAGACGGTAGTTTGGCCCAAATATGATAGAGATGTTATTGATGCAGCAGAGCCGGCCGGTGTGGCCGAGCGGTTGTAGGCGCTACAGTCTGGAACCGACCGACCGCTCCGGTCGAAGGTTCGAATCCTGCCTCGGGCATGGATGTGTGTGACGTCCTTAGGTTAGTTAGGTTTAAGTAGTTCTAAGTTCTAGGGGACTGATGACCACAGCAATTAAGTCCCATATTGCTCAGAACCATTTGAACCATTTGCTGCAGCAGAACGTTGTCTCCATGCGGGCATACAGGCCTGCCGAGTAAGGAGGCGTAAGGCCGTCACATTGAACGGAGGTTATGTTGACAAACAGGGTTCCGTAGCCAAGAAGAATGGTGAATAGCATGATGCATTGGGATGCTGAATAGAACCACCCTGCTTTCGGAACCAAATGTGTTGTTTTACTACTTAGGCGCCCCTGGTAGGAAAGTAACGAAATGTTTTAGGGAATGCCGAATTGGTATTTCGAGTTCCGTTATATACTTGTTACTCACAAGGGAACCTCCCCATCGCACCCCCCTCAGGTTTAGTTATAAGTTGGCACAGTGGATAGGCCTTGAAAAACTGAACACAGATCAATCGAGAAAATAGGAAGAAGTTGTGTGGAACTATGAAAAAAATTAGTAAAATGTACAAACTGAGTAGTCCATGCGCAAGATAGGCAACATAAAGGAGACAGTAAGCTGAGTAGCACCGTGGTCCCGTGGTTAGCATGAGTAACTGCGGTACGTGAGGTCCTTGGTTCAAGTCTTCCCTCGAGTGAAAATATTACTGTCTTTATTTTTGCAAAGTTATGATCTGTCCGTTCGTTCATTGACGTCTCTGTTCACTGTAATAAGTTTAGTGTTTGTGTTTTGCGACCGCACCGCAAAACCGTGCGATTAGTAGACGAAAGGACGTGCCTCTCCAATGGGAACCGAAAACATTTGATCGCAAGGTCATAGGTCAACCGATTCCTCCACAGGAAAACACGTCTGATATATTCTATACGACACTTGTGACAGCATGTGCGTCACATGACAGGAATATGTTGTTGACCTATCTAACTTGTACTCTTGGCGAATGGGTAAAAAGATTCTTCTACCTTGCCCGATTTAGGTTTTCTTGTGGATGTGATAATCACTCGCAAAAAAGTGATGAAAACATAAGTTTGTCACATAAACTGCAACAAATGAATGCAACAGTTTCACAGTCGCACAGTTTTCCCTGTGCTCTGTCAAAACATATGTTTTTAACGTTTCAAATTTTTCCGTGTCTAGAGCGTCAAATACTGCATATGTCCAAGCAAATCAGAACATGTCCTGGAATTTTGGAGAACGAAGTTGATTATGTGTGAGTGCCTGAACTTTGATAATTGTCTGAAAATAAAAAATTAATCTTTTCACTCGAGGGAAGACTTGAACGAAGGACCCCTCGTTCCGCAGCTGCTCAGGTTAACCACGGGACCACGGCGCTCCTGAGCTCACACTGTCCTTGATGTTGCCTATCTTGCACATGGACTACTCAGTTTGTATATTTTGCTTATTTTTTCATAGTTCCACACAACTTCTTCCTGTTTTCTCGATTGATCTGTGTTCAGTTTTTCAAGGCCTATCCACTGTGCCAACTTATAACTAAATCTGAGGGGGGTGCGATGGGGAGGTTCCCTTGTCAGTAATCAACAAATGCGACTTGTAACAGTCTACTTGCAATTTCCATCGACTGAGCTACTCCCGTCAGGCACTGCCTCGCTGTGTACTCACGCTGGTGCGGCGGGGGCGGGTCGTTGAAGCCGCCGCGGTCCCTGCAGAGCAGGCTCAGCGTCTCGGCCAGCTCTCGGCCGCAGACGCGCAGCCGCTGCTCGGCCGCCGCCCGTGGACACAGGAGGGCACTGGCGCAGGCCACGCACAACACCGCCAGCAGCGGGCGCATGCGGAGTCGTCAGCTGCAGCAGGGCGGGCGAGGGCTCCGGGGTCCCAAGCTTACTGAAAATTACAAAACAAAGTCAGTATTGCTTCGTAACAGAATGCAAGAAGTTGTGGTCAATAATTCAAACACTGTTGAAAACAAAACAAAAATTGGTGACTAGGCAGAAATCTCGATGCAAGTTCCACAAGATTAAATTTTGCCTGCATCTCGTGGTCGTGCGGTAGCGTTCTCGCTTCCCACGCCAGGGTTCCCGGGTTCGATTCCGGGCGGGGTCAGGGATTTTCTCTGCCTCGTGATGGCTGGGTGTTGTGTACTGTCCTTAGGTTAGTTAGGTTTAAGTAGTTCTAAGTTCTAGGGGACTGATGACCGTAGATGTTAAGTCCCATAGTGCTCAGAGCCATTTGATTAAATTTTGGGTCTACTCATACGTGTGAATGCCCTTCCATTTAACATTCATCAAGCAGAACTGGTACATTTATTATCCCATACGGAATAAATTCCATTACAGAGGAAGCAACGGAAGACATTGCTAATGGCATTTTACAAGAAGTTATTACACTGAAGTGACAGAAGTCATGTGGTGCCTCCTAATATCGTGTCGGGCCTTCTTTTTCCCGGCGTAGTGCAGCAACTCGACGTGGCACCGACTTAACAAGCCGTTCGAAGTCCCCTCCAGAAATATTGAGCCATGCTGCCTCTATATACACTACTGGCCATTAAAATTGCTACACCAAGAAGAAATGCAGATGATGCGCAGGTATTCATTGGACAAATGTATTATACTAGAACTGACATGTGATTACATTTTCACGCAATTTGGGTGCATAGATCCAGAGAAATCAGTAACCAGAACAACCAGCTCTGGCCGTAATAACGGCCTTAATAAGCCTGGGCATCGAGTCAGAGCTTGGATGGCGTGTACAGCTACAGCTGTCCGTGCAGCTTCAACACGATACCACAGTTCAGCAAGAGTAGTGACTGGCTTATTGTGACGAGCCAGTTGTTCGGCCACCATTGACCAGACGTTTTCAACTGGTGAGAGATCTGGAGAATGTGCTGGCCAGGGAAGCAGTCGAACAGTTTCTGTATCCAGAAAGGCCTGTACAGGACCTGAAACATGCGGTCATGCATTATCCTGCTGAAATGTAGGGTTTCGAGGGATCGAATGAAGGGTAGGGCCATGGGTCGTAAGACATCTGAAATGTAACGTCCAGTGTTCAAAGAGCCGTCAATGCGAACAAGAGGTGACCGAGACGTGTAACCAATGGCACCCCACACCATCACGCCGAATGATACGCCAGTATGCCGATGACGCATACACGTTTCCAATGTGCGTTCACCGCGTTGTCACCAAGCACGGATGCGACCATCATGATGCAGTAAACAGAACCTGGATTCACCCGAAAAAATGACATTTTGCCATTCCTGCACCCAGGTTCGTCGTTGAGTACACCGTCGCAGGCGCTCCTGTCTGTGATGCAGCGTCAAGGGTAACCGCAGCCATGGTCTCCGAGCTGATAGTCCATGCTGCTGGAAACGTCGTCGAACTGATCGTGCAGATGGTTGTTGTCTTGCGAACGTCCCCGTCTGTTGACTCAGGGATCGAGACGTGGCTGCACGATCCGTTACAGCTTTGTCGATAAGATGCCTGTCATCTCGACTGCAAGTGACACGAGACCGTTGGGATCCAGCACGGCGTTCCGTATTACCTCCTGAACCCACCGATTGCATATTCTGCTAACAGTCACTGGATCTCGACCAACGCGAGCAGCAATGTCGCGATACGATAAACCGCAATCGCGATAGGCTAAAATCCGATCTATATCAAAGTCGGAAACGTTATGGTACGCTTTTCGCCTCCTTACACGAGGCATTACAACAACGTTTCACTAGGCAACGCCGGTCAACTGCTGTGTATGAGAAATTGGTTGGAAACTTTCCTTATCTCAGCACTTTGTAGTTGTCGCCACCGGCGCCAGCCTTGTGTGAATGCTCTGAAAAGCTAATCATTTGCATATCACAGCATCTTCTTCCTGTCGGCTATATTTCACGTCTGTAGCACGTCATCTTCTTGTTGTAGCAATTTTAATGGCCAGTTGTGGTGTCACCGCCAGACACCACACTTGCTAGGTGGTAGCTTTTAAATCGGCCTCGGTCCGCTAGTATACGACGGACCCGCGTGTCGCCACTGTCAGTGATGGCAGACTGAGCGCCGCCACACGGCAGGTCTAGAGAGACGTACTAGCACTCGCCCCAGTTGTACAGCAGACGTTGCTAGCGATGCTACTCTGACAAATACGCTCTCATTTGCCGAGACGATAGTTAGCATAGCCTTCAGCTACGTCAATTGCTACGACCTAGCAAGGCGCCATTTATCTTTTCCTGGTTCTCTTATAAAGCTTGTACCGTCAGACCTATGTTCTCCAATTATGGAATAAAGTTAAGTATTCTACCAGTTACCTCCTGTTTGCTAGTCTTATTTCTCTGACCTGTTCCAGACCTCACGATCGTTTGCGTGAGCTTTCACAGCGTGCATTTCGGCCTCCTCAAGAAACACGGTGTTGGCACTTATGTCAACACCTCACCAGTAGTGTACGTCCATAACTGCGAATGTCTTGCCGGTTTAGGATTTTGTGGAAGAACTGGCTGCTCGATTAGGTCCCATAAATGTTCGATGGGATTCACGTCGGGCGATCCGGATGGCTAAATCATTCACTCGAATTGTCGAGAATCTTCTTTAAACCAATCGCGAACAATTTTGGACCGGTGACGTGGTCCACTGTCATCATTAAAAATTCCATCGTTGTTTGGGAACATGAAGTCCGTGAATGGCTGCAAACGATCTCCAAGTAGCTGAACATAACCGTTTCCAGTCAATGATCAGTACTGTTGGGCCAGAGGACGCAGTTCATTCTGTGCAAACACAGGAGCCACAACAAGCTTGCACAGTGGCTTGTTGACAATTTGGGTCCACGACTTCTTCGGCTCTGCGCCACACTAGAACCCTACCGTCGACTCTTACCAACTGAAATCGGGACTCATCTGACCAGACCACGGTTTTCAGTCGTCTGCGGTCCTACCCATACAGGAGAGGCGCTGCTGGCGATTTGGTGCTGTTAGCAAGGGCGCTCCCGTCTGCAGACGTAGAACATTAACACCAAATTTCGCCGCGCCGTCCTATCGGATACCTTCGTCGTATGTCCCACATTGATTTCTGCGGCTAATTCACGCATCGTTATTTATCTGTTAGCGCTGCATTCTTCCACAGACTGCTAACTGATGAAAAACCAGTACACCACCTTTGTCCACGTATACCTGATTAATGGTGCAGTTACCGCAATGCCCAGCACTCAAACAGTTCATACAGCCGTAAACATTGCATCCCAGCAGCAGTCATGGATATCATAAAACCTATTTACAGAGACCTGGCAAATCCTGAATTACTGAAGAATTGTCTGCATGGTCAGACTCAAAATCCCAATAAGTTGTTCAGTAATCTTATATGGATTCACTTACCATAAAATGTTTTTGTTGGAATGAAGGCACTAAAGTGGGAGGTCAGTGATGTGGCTTTTAATGATGGCAACATTGATAGGGTGAAAGTGCTACAGCATATGGGAATTAATCCTGGAGCAAACTGCATCAGAGACCTTGAACAGATGGAGAAGGTTCGCACTGATAAAGCAGTTGGCCACTAAGGAGTCCGGAAAGAAGAAAAAAAAAGAAAAAAACCTGGAAAAAGATCAAAGGGTTCAGGGAGTAATAACATTCATGTGCTGAGCCTACTGAAGTAAAAGAATAACATAATGTTATGTATAATTAAAATTATTTAGGATAACATACAAATAGTAAACAAAATTTTAACGGTGTAATAAACAATTGGATTTCCGAAAGCAGTGGCTGACATACAATTATTGTAGTTCAGTAGACTCATAAGATACAGTGTAACGTCCTGTAAAAGTTTCATGTGAATGGCTACTGTGGTTCCTGGAATACAGGGAAGCTAAGTCAATTTAACATTGTCAGGATAGAGCATTTCAACTCCCCTTAAGTCATTCTCCTAAAGATCATTTACCTAATTATGTGTTACGTGTCATCTTACTAGAGAGAAAGAAAACAGTTAAAAAGTTGAGTAATCCATATATACACCCATATTATTGCAGAGAGAGTTAGATGGCAAAGTATTTATGTATGTTGTGTGCAATGCTTTTTTTCAGATAGTGCAACTAATTATCTCATGAAATGTTCGTACTGGCAGACTGGTGATTGCTTACACAATACACACACACACACACACACACACACACACACACACACACACACACACACACACATATATATATATATATATATATATATATATATATATATATATATATAGGCATTTTCGACTGACATCAGGTCTATGATGATACTCCTGCCATTGTGTTTCGTCCTTTGTGTTTTCTCATCTGCTTGTCTGAAAAACTGAACCACCGTTCTTCTACATGCGAACGAAAGGTTTAGGTTAGAAAAATGAAAGGTGGCTATAATGTTATTTATCACAGATCTTGAGCATAGAGCCGGCCGCGGTGGTCTAGCGGTTCTGGCGCTGCAGTCCGGAACCGCGGGACTGCTACGGTCGCAGGTTCGAATCCTGCCTCGGGCATGGGTGTGTGTGATGTCCTTAGGTTGGTTAGGTTTAAGTAGTTCTAAGTTCTAGGGGACTTATGACCTAAGATGTTGAGTCCCATAGTGCTCAGAGCCATTTGAACCATTTTTTTGAGCATAGATTTTACTGTAAGATTAACTATATTCTGACTGTATACTGTAGGTTGAAAGAAGTGTTACATATTATTTTAATCTTTTACAGATCCCTACAACTCTGCGTTCTCTAAATAATCCTTATCTGTGTAGTATTAATTATTTCAGATGTTTACTGTAACAGACTTTTTAAGTCTGTGGGTTTCAATTGTCTCTTTAATTTCCTTGGCCAATTTATCCTATAGTTCAAAAAATTGCTCTGAGTACTATGGGACTTAACATCGGAGGTCATAACTAGAACTTAGAACTACTTAAACCTGACTAACCTAAAGACATCACACACATCCATGCCCGAGGCAGGATTCGAACCTGCAACCGTAGGGGTCGCGCGGCTCCAGACTGAAGCGCCTAGAACCGCTTGGCCACTCCGGCCGGCTATCCTATAGTTATATGCTCTGGTTGAAAATAGTGTTTCTATTTTTTTATCACGTTTTATCGGTAAATGTAAGTTACACCTGGCTTTTATTGCATGAAAATGTACGCTACTGTGTGTTTACTAATTAATGATGTTTTTGTTAACGTGCGTAAGAAATTGGTAGTTGAACTCACTCGGCGCAGTTAGAATCGCCAGTTGTTTCAACAGGTCATTACAGAAATTCCAGTTTCTATTTTTGATTATTATTCTTATGCACCTGTTCTGTATCTTTCAAACTGTGTCCATTTTCATTGTATTGGAAGCACAAAAATGGATCCAAAGCCAGGGGTTGAATGCATATAGTGTCATGGCACAGTGTATCACAGTCAGATGCCAGGATTCTTGCTGCTTGTATTCTCCCTGCAAGTATGCCTTATCTTTGTGTGTTCATTCCACTTCACGTGACAGTCGATTCCATAATAGTATGTTTTATGTTTGTTATACAGTCTATGGAATTACCATCTGAATTTAATATTACAGAATTAATTTCCTTCTTTCATTCCTTATATCTTGGAGTACAGAGCTGAAACCGAAATCCAAAGATGGTAATTTATTCATATCTGGTCCCATACATAAAGAGACATAATGATGAGTGTTATAGTTGATGCTGCAGCATCTAACTAGGACGACTGTAAGCGTGAATCTTCATTCGCTACACGATCAATAAAAAAGAGTACCTTGAGCTTCCTTTATGTTTACAAAATGATATAGATTTATAGTCTTCACATCATCTTGTTTCAGCTAAAGACAGAATGTATGCAACTTTCTTCCTTCAGAGCGTGCTCTCCTTAGACAATTTGAGCACTGATTTCCAGAAGGTCATTAATCACTATGTTCAATGAAAGCGGCTGATTTTCGAAAGTTATGGCACAAGTCGATTAAAAGAAGGTTGGCTGGTTGGTTTGTGGGATTGAAGGGACCAGACTGCTATGGCCATCGGTCCCTAAAAGAAGGGTATGTTGACAATTCATACCTTACAGCATCAAGGAATAATTTAAAATGGTAATGGAGGGAAGTGTATTGGGTAAAGATTTTACAGGGAGACCAAGGCTTGAATACAGTAAGAAAGTTCAAATGGATTCAGGATGCAGTAGGAAGACTTGAACGAAGTAGAATTGCTTGGACAGCTGAATCACACTAGTCTCCGGCAGAGGATTACAACAAGAACAATACATATATGGAAATTGCAGCAAAACCAACGGTGGTAAAAGTGAAATTTGATAGTTGGCGTTTTAGTTGCATAAGTGAATATATGATCCTTTTCCAGACATGGGACATCTTTATAATGTTACGATGTATCATAGCATCTTTGACACTCATGTACTGGTAAACACTTTGTATTTATCAAAACATGTGATGCATGTTAGAAATGTATTCTGTGACAAATCTGAAGTGCTCAGTGATACAAATTTACATGCGCAATGATAATAATGTGGTGAAAATATATGCTGCGACAAATATAAAGTGCTCAATGATACAAATTTCTGTGTGCAACGATAAGATTGTGGAGAAAACTATGAACATCATTTCTTAGACGAAAACTACGAAAACAAATACTCCAGACCGACATTTCACATAAGTCACATCCCAATGTAAATCTGTAACGCAACCATCTGTGTGGCGCGCTTATAATTATGTATTATTTATATTTTAGGACAAGTAATCAATAAAAAACGCACCACATGTTCTAATGAAAGCATGAAAAGCGTCTGACGATGAATTGTAATCATTCGAAACCGGTAATGGTACCCTTTGAATAAAGGACCTTAACATAAATTTGTGGCTCGTTGCTGTCTCAACACATCAACATTTGTTTTCAAATAACAGCCACGGTCTCCAACCATGTCATCATATGACAAAATTTCATAGTGGAACGGTATTTCAACAACGAAACAAAAGAATTCGGGAAGGATTTTTGAAAACAATAGCTGCACCAACACTAATACTTTTTTTTGTGGTTTTAGGGCGCAAAACTTCTATGGTCATTAGCGCCCAGCCCGTGACTTAAGACAGTAAAAAACCGAAATTGAAAACCAGCAGCAATGGGAACAAAGTCATAAAATTGGAGAAACTAAAAGTAGAAGGAATGCTTAAAAATCCACTACAGAAAGGGAGTGGTTGTCCCCAAAAAAAGCTTCAAATGACTGACGTCATTTCACTGTCACTAATAAACTGGAGAACGCGGTCGGCTGAGCGCGTGTCATCTGCTAAAATCGACGATAGATCAGGCGATAGCTGTAGACGGGAGCGTAACGGATTAAAATAGGGGCATTCAATTAAAAGGTGTCTTACCGTCCACAGCTGAGAGCAGTGGGGACAGAGTGGGGGAGGATCACCGCTTAAAAGATGTCGATGGCTAAAAAGACAGTGCCCTATCCGGAGTCTAGCTAAAATTACCTCCTCCCGACGACGCGTTCGGGAGGAAGAGGTCCAAGCGCAAGGAAGGGCTTTCACTTCCCGTAATTTATTACGGGGAAGTGTTGACCAATGCGCATGCCATAAATGAGCAACTTTGCGACAGAAACCGCTCCGTAGATCGGTGAAGGGAAGCGACTGAATAGCTGGCCGAGGAAGAGAGACTGCAGGCTTGGCCGCTATATCGGCCGCCTCATTCCCACAGATACCAGCGTGTCCCGGGAGCCAGAGGAACGCCACCGAGACGCCCCCCAGGTGGAGCAAGCGCAGACAGTCCTGAATCCGGTGGACCAGAGGGTGCACAGGCTAAAGAGCTTGGAGACTGAGGAGAGAGCTGAGAGAATCTGAGCAGATAACGTACTGTATCCGCTGATGGCGTCGGATGTAGTGGACAGCCTGGAGAACAGCGTAAAGCTCCGCAGTATAAACCGAACACTGGTCGGGAAGCCGAAAGCGATTTGGGGTGTCGCCAACTATATAGGCACTCCCTACACCTAACGATATTTTCGAGCCGTCGGTGTAAATAAATGTGGCGTCCGTCATTTCTGCACATAGAGCAGCAAATGCCCGACGATAAACAAGTGTAGGGGTACCATCCTTGGGAAATTGACAAAGGTCACGGAGCAGGCAGATCCGGGGACGGAGCCAAGGCGGTGCTGTACCCCAAGTTGTCAAGAAGGTTTTAGGAAAGCGGCAGGAAAGAGAATGGAGCAGTTGACGGAAGCGGACTCCCGGGGTAGTAGGGAGGAGGAGCGGCCTGCATACCCTACATCAAAGGAGGCGTCGAAAAAAAGGTCATGGGCTGGATTAGCAGGCATGGAAGACAGATGGCTAGCATAACGACTCAGGAGGACTGCTCGCCGATTGGACAGCGGAGGTTCAGCAGTCTCAGCATAAAGGCTTTCCACAGGGCTAGTGTAAAAAGCTCCAGACACTAAACGTAATCCACGGTGGTGGATAGAGTCGAGACGCCGAAGAATAGACGGCCGAGCAGAGGAGTAGACTATGCTTCCATAATCCAATTTCGAGCGCACTAAGGCTCGATAGAGGCGGAGAAGTACCACTCGGTCCGCTCCCCAGGAGGTACCATTCAGGACACGGAGGGTGTTGAGGGATCGCAGACAGCGAGCCGAAAGATAGGAAACGCGGGAGGACCAGCACAGTTTCCTGTCAAACATAAGACCCAAGAATTTAGCGACGTCTCAAAACGGAAGGTTGACAGGACCTAGATGTAAGGAGGGCGGAAGAAACTCCTTACGTCGCCAAAAATTGACACAAACGGTCTTACTGGGTGAGAAACGGAAGCCGGTTTCGATGCTCCACGAGTGGAGGCGATCGAGACATCCTTGAAGACGTCGTTCAAGAAGCCTGGTCCGTTGAGAGCTGTAGTAGATCGCAAAATCGTCCACAAAGAGGGAGCCCGAGACATCAGGAAGGAGACAATCCATAATTGGATTTATGGCGATGGCAAACAGTACAACACTCAGCACGGATCCCTGGGGTACCCCGTTTTCTTGGGAGAAAGTACGGGAGAGAGTAGTGTTCACCCGCACCCTAAAAGTGCGCTCTGCCATAAATTCGCGAAGAAAAAGGGGCAGCCGGCCTCGAAAGCCCCAAGAGAACAGTGTGCGGAGGATGCCTGTCCTCCAACACGTATCGTATGCTCTCTCCAGATCAAAAAATATTGCTACCGTTTGGCGTTTCCGGAGAAAATTGTTCATGATATAAGTGGAGAGAGCAATAAGATGGTCAACTGCAGAACGATGCTTCCGAAATCCGCATTGGGCTGGTGTTAAAAGACTGCGGGATTCCAGCCACCAAGCTAAACGGTAATTCACCATACGCTCCAAAACCTTACAGACACTACTCGTGAGAGAAATGGGGCGATAGCTAGAGGGGAGATGTTTGTCCTTTCCAGGTTTCGGAACGGGAACGACAATAGCTTCCCGCCACCGTCTGGGAAAGGTACTATCGGTCCAAATTCGATTATAAAGGCGAAGGAGGTAACGCAGACTATGGGTTGATAAATGCAGCAACATTTGGACATGGATACCATCCGGTCCTGGGGCGGAGGAGCGAGAAGAAGAGAGGGCATGTTGGAGTTCCCGTATGGAGAAAACAGTATTGTAGCTTTCGTGATTTTGAGAGGAGAAAGCAAGATGTCGCACTTCTGCTGCACGTTTCTTCGGGAGAAACGCTGGCGGGTAATTTGAAGAGCTCGAAATCTCAGCAAAGTGCTGACCCAACGAGTTAGAAATTGCGACGGGGTCCACTAAGGTATCATGCCCGACAGTGAGCCCAGAGACCGGGGAGAAACTAGGCGCGCCTGAGAACCGTCGAAGCCGACTCCAAACTTCCGAGGAGGGAGTGAAGGTGTTAAATGAGCTAATAAAGAATTTCCAGCTTGCCTTCTTGCTATCGCGGATGACGCGACGGCATCGCGCACGGAGCTGCTTATAGCGGATACAGTTGGCCAAAGTAGGATGGTGACGGAAAATGCGAAGAGCACGTCGCCGCTCACGTATTGCGTCACGGCATGCCTCGTTCCACCAAGGAACTGGGGGGCGCCGGGACAATTCGGAGGTGCGTGGTATTGAACGTTCCGCAGCTGTAAGAATAACGTCGGTAATGTGTGTGACCTCATCGTCGACGCTGGGAAAGCGACGGTCATCGAATGTCGCTAGAGACGAAAAAAGTGTCCAATCGGCTTGGGCAAATTTCCAGCGTCGCGAGCGCATATATGGCAGTGGAGGCTGCAGTCTAAGGACACATGGAAAGTGGTCACTCGAGTGTGTATCATCAAGGGCGAACCATTCGAAGCGCCGAGCTAGCGGAACAGTACCGACCGCAAGGTCCAAATGAGATAAATTTGTCGTGGAGGCAGACAAAAATGTGGGGACCCCAGTGTTGAGGCAAACTAGATCCGCTTGGTGGAAGACGTCTAGCAATAGAGAGCCACGTGGACAAGGATGTGGAGATCCCCAAAGCGGGTGGTGGGTATTGAAGTCCCCAACCAGCAAATAGGGCGGTGGAAGCTGACCAAGAAGATGAAGGAGATCAGCTCGTGCCATTGGTGTGGATGATGGAATGTATACAGTACAAAGAGAGAACGTGTATCCAGAAAGGGAAAGACGGACGGCGACAGCTTGGAAGGAACTGTTTAAGGGGATTGGGTGATAATGGAGAGTATCATGGAGAAGAATCATGAGTCCTCCATGGGCTGGAGTGCCTTCAACAGAGGGGAGATCATATCGGATGGACTGAAAATGAGGGAGAACAAAGCGGTCATGGGGACGCAGCTTTGTTTCCTGAAGACAGAAGATGACCGGCGAGTAGGATCGTAAGAGGACCGACAATTCATCCCGATTGGCTCGAATGCCGCGGATATTCCAGTGGATAATGGACATAGGGTGAACAGAAAATGGAGGAATGTGACCAAGGGTGCTGTCAACTCAACGACTGCTCAGAGCTTGCGACCGACAGCATGGAGTAGCATTCAGCCGAAGGCAGAAGATCCTGATCCATAGGTTGGTCAGGAGCAGCCTCTGCCACCAGCGATCGGCCGGTTGACCGGCCACCAGCAGTGCGCCTCGGTGACACAGAAGACGGCCGAGGGCGATTTCCGCCAGGTGGTGCCGTAGATGGGACACGCCTTGGCGGAGAAGGAGAGGAACTGGGTTTCTTTGTAGCCTTCTTGGAAGTATGATGTTTAGATGAAGGAGGAACCGATGGTTGTGAAGTTGCGGTACGTAAAAACTCTTCACGAGTATGCTCTTTTTTCGAAGACTTGGCGTCTGACTTTTGGGCTCGAGATTTAGCAGAACCCGACGAAGGGTGAGCCATAGAGTGGGCAGGCGAAAGTGGTGAGGTTGAACGAGCGATCTTTCCGCTGGCCGATCTGACGACCGTGGCACTAAAGGTGAGGTCGCAAGTCTGCGTGGCCGCCTCCTTTGTTGGCCGAGGAGAAGCAAGGACAGTGCTGTATTTTCCTGTCTGAGGCACGGTGGGCTTGCGACTGGCGAATAATTTTCGAGCAGCAAAGGTCGACACCTTTTCCTTCACTCTTATTTCCTGGATGAGCTTTTCGTCCTTAAAAACGGG
Organism: Schistocerca cancellata; assembly: GCF_023864275.1. Classification (NCBI taxonomy): domain Eukaryota; kingdom Metazoa; phylum Arthropoda; class Insecta; order Orthoptera; family Acrididae; genus Schistocerca; species Schistocerca cancellata. Next base: position 573,875,046 of record NC_064633.1, on the reverse strand, counting down.
GAAATCTCGAGAGGAAGGAGCGTGGTCACCCATACAGTTGATGCAGCGAGGGGATGGAGGTGGACAAGCACCCTCATGGGCATCCTTGCCACACGTAACACATTTGGCCGGATTGGAACAGGACTGGCTGGTGTGACTGAACCGCTGACACCGATAGCAACGCGTAGGGTTTGGGACATAAGGGCGAACGGAAATTATCTCATAGCCTGCTTTGATTTTCGATGGGAGTTGAACTTTGTCAAATGTCAAGAAGACAGTGCGGGTTGGAATGATGTTCGTGTCAAACCTTTTCATAACTCTATGAACAGCCGTTACGCCCTGGTCAGACAGGTAGTGCTGAATTTCTTCGTCAGACAAACCATCGAGGGAGCGTGTATAAACGACTCCACGCGAGGAATTTAAGGTACGGTGCGGTTCCACCCGGACAGGGAAGGTGTGGAGCAGAGAAGTACACAGCAATTTTTGTGCCTGGAGGGCACTGACTGTTTCTAACAACAGGGTGCCGTTCCGTAATCTGGAACAAGACTTTACAGGACCTGCAATTGCGTCGACACCTTTCTGAATAATGAAAGGGTTGACCGTGGAGAAGTCGTGACCTTCGTCAGACCGAGAAACAACAAGGAACTGTGGCAACGATGGAAGAATCGTCTGTGGCTGAGAGTATACTTACGTTTGTGAGCAGACATAGTGGAATGTGAGGAAACCATTGCGGAAGAATCCCCCATGATTACCAGCGTCTCCGATGGCGCGCTCCTCCCTAGTGGGGGCCCTCACTGAGGGCACTCACGCCTTAGGTGATTGTTCACACCTCAGGTCACACCTCCCGACAAACGGACGGAGGGACCAATCGGCACTTTCGGAAGGTATCAGCTCAGGTAATCACCCCTCCCTGGGCCTGGCCGTTACCAGGGGGTACGTACGTGTCCTACCTGTCTACCCGGGGTGGGGAATTACGCGTTACCCCGTCACCGGCTACGCATGGAAGTGCGTGGGTCGGCCTTCAGACACGCACAGGGAGGAAAAAAGAGAAAGGGAAAGGAAAGAAGAGGGGTCTCAAACGCCGCAGCGGAGAAAAGTGCAGAGAGAAGCGGGAAGAAAAAGAGAAGGACAGAGGAAGGACGAAGACTTGCAAGTATAGAAAGCAAGGAATTTGTAATAGTTTAGAGCGTCCGTCTCCGGACGTAGGCACAAACCATACTCCCAGATGGGGAGAAAGGGAAGGAAAGAGCCAGAGGTGAGGGGGTTGGGGGCGAAGATGGGGGAGGGGGAAGGATGAGGAAAGGGAAGGTATGCAGCCCGGAAAGGAAGGAGGGCCATATTAGCTCGAGGTCCCGTGCTCGCTACGCACGTATCCACAAAAGAGTTGTGGACCCCCTGGGGGGGCAACACTAATACGTATGCAAGGTTCAGTTATAGGTCGCAAAAGCACCGATAACAGAGCCGCAATCCAATTAATCTTACAGTGGTGAAGTGATGAACATGGTCAGACATATTGGTCAACGAATAAAATTCTAAATTCGAGTAGGTTAATTACAGAAATGAGAAGTGACACATTTATACTCAGATTTGCAAGTATAACGAGTAGGACAGAAAACCTTGGCCAGAGCAAGCAAGTGATGAATGCCACAGAAGAAAATTGTGAGGACTGTATGGAAGATATGTGTAAACGTTCTTCCGTCTGATATACAGTAAGCAGAAATAGTTCTTCTTGAGGATGACACTAGTATTGTAATCAATCCAAGCAAAAAGACAGCAACAGGAGAAATAGTAAACAATATCCTTAGAAGAGCCATTGACTGCTTTCTCTGTAAATGGTCTCACGCACAGTTTAACAAAGACACAACAGCTCTGCCTATATAGAGTTAATACTCTAGTGATCAGTTAACAGATTTTGAGGAAATAACTTCAGAAATTTTTGGTGTCCATGTTGATGAAAATTTAAACTGGAGAAAGCACATTTTGGAACTCCTAAAACAACTTACTACAGCCACACTTGCACATAGAATCTTTGCAAATCTTCATAGAGATAAATCAGTAAGACGACATACTTTTGCGTATTTTGATTCGATAGTGTCATATGAAATAATGTTCTTGCGTAACTCATCTTTAAGAAATAAAGCCTTCATTACTCATAAATGTGCGGTAAGAATAGTATGTGGTGCTCACCTACGATCATCTGCCTTATGGTTAAGGAGTTGACCATTTTGGTCACTACTTCTCAGAATATTCATTCCCTCATGAAGTTTGTCACAAGTAATCTACTGCAGTCCAAAAGGAACAATGATGTACATAATTACAAACATAAAATGACATTCATTACTTCACTTTAAGTTTGTCTTTACCTCAGAAATGGGTGCACAGTGTTACAAATAAAATGTTGGATCACTTATCCAGTGATATAAAAATCTGAAAGACAGTAAAGTAAAATTTGACAACGAACTGAATGAGTATCTGCTTGATCACTTATCCGACTCCGTAGAAGAATTTCTGTTGTTGTAATGTGTAAAAGGTGGTGAGTAGGAATTACCAACCCATATCTGTATGTTAAAAAAACTTATAAATGTTCAGCATGGAGCTCTATTTTCAAATTAGTTTGTGATGTGAATGTAGAATGACTCATTCACATCATCACCACTTATCGTATAAATGATCCATGGAAGATGAAACTAACTGCTACTATACATTCGCGACAAAAATCGTGACAGGTCAGGATAGATATTTTTGTGGTTACTTTCCTATAACAATTTCCAAAAAAATGTGAGAAATGTGACATTGTCGCTAATGTTACCTGCTTCGCCGTTAACACAAAACAGTGATAGAGAAGCATAGTGCTGCAGAGAAGACCGAAAGTTAACTCTGGGCCTGCCGAGAGCTTCTTGACCAACATAATACTATTACACTGGTCTTCAACCTTCATTCAAATTGCATACGCCATACATGAACATATTAGAGCCACCAAATCTGTGAAGGACGTCTACCGTTACGGTCTTCATAAATTATTCTCTAAAAGATACGTGTAGAGGAAGCAAGTGGATTCGCTGTGTCTAGAGTCAAGGCTTAATCGACAGTTGAAGGAGACATGTGGTGACATGGATGTGTCGAAAGTGCGTTCGTGGGTGCGACAGTTTAATGAAGGCAGAATATCATGTGGGCCATAAACCGAAAAAACCTCGGGCTCGCACAAGCCGGTCTGACGACACGATCGAGAAAGTGGAGAGAATTGTTTTGGGGGATCGCCGAATGACTGTTGAACATATCGCCTCCAGAGTTGGCATTTCTGTGGGTTCTGTGCACACAATCCTGCATGACGACCTGAAAATGCGAAAAGTGTCATCCAGGTGGGTGCCACGAATGCTGACGGACGACCACACGGCTGCCAGTGTGGCATGTTGCCAAGCAATGTTGACGCGCAACGACAGCACGAATGGGACTTTCTTTTCGTCGGTTGTGACAATGGATGAGACGTGGATGCCATTTTTCAATCCAGAAACAAAGCGCCAGTCAGCTCAATGGAAGCACACAGATTCACCGCCACCAAAAAAATTTCGGGTAACCGCCAGTGCTGAAAAAATGATGGTGTCCATGTTCTGGGACCGAGGGCGCAATCCTTACCCATTGCGTTCCAAAGGGCACTACGGTAACAGGTGCATCCTACGAAAATGTTTTGAAGAACAAATTCCTTCCTGCACTGCAACAAAAACGTCCGGGAAGGGCTGCGCGTGTGCTGTTTCACCAAGACAACGCACCCGCACATCGAGCTAACGTTACGCAACAGTTTCTTCGTGGTAACAACTTTGAAGTGATTCCTCATGCTCCCTACTCACCTGACCTGGCTCCTAGTGACTTTTGGCTTTTTCCAACAATGAAAGACCCTCTCCGTAGCCGCACATTCACCAGCGGTGCTGCTACTGCCTCAGCGATTTTCCAGTGGTCAAAACAGACTCCTATAGAAGCCTTCGCCGCTGCCATGGAATCATGGCGTCACCGTTGTGAAAAATGTGTACGTCTGCAGGGCGATTACGTCGAGAAGTAACGCCAGTTTCATCGATTTCGCGTGAGTAGTTAATTAGAAAACAAATCGGAGGCCTTAGAACTTGAATGCACCTCGTATAGGAGAACTTCTCTGAAGTTTGGAAGGTAGAAGGTGAGAGGTGCTGGCGGAAGTAAAGCCGTGAGGGCGGGTCGTGTGCCGTGCTTGGATAGCTCAGTCGACTCAGCATTTCCCCGCGAAAGGCAAAGGTCCCATGTTAGAGTCCTGGTATGGCACACAGTTTTAATCTGCCAGAAAATTTCTAATCAATTCACTCTCCATTTTAGAGTGAAAATTTATTCTGAATACACGACGAAACAGGCACAATATTATTTGCAATAATGAAATGTAAACACGCGAGAGTGAGACGCGTGGAGTGGAAGTGAAACGATCACAGAGTCACATATGTAGGTAAAGCAAATGACAGATTACGATTTATTGGTGCCGCAGTTCGTAAGAGATTAAATAGAAACGCAGGAGAAGTAGAAGCAACAATTTAGCAAATACGAAGACGTACAGTGCTTTTGGTCACTCGTTATGTCTGGCGGGAGGATCAACGTGTAAGGTGGTCATGTCATTTGGTTTTTGTATGTCATCGACGTGCACGTCAGAGACAGAGCAAGTTACGTTACTCTTAAACAATCTTTGGTCTTGTTGTGGCATGTCTTTCCCTCTGCGCAGTCTGATACATTCTTAGTTGAAGTGTGTTAGGTGATAGACGTATTCAATAGTGCCGTGTGTACTTGGAGAAAGGACAGCAATGATGAATATGATGTATAAAATGAAAGCTGAAAGGAATATAGATTTTGAATAACGTGCTTGTTTTTGTAGAGAAGAAGCTTGAGATAAGATTGCAGCACAGCACACATAATTTATCGGATGATTATTGTCATATAGTTAACTTGCTCAGAGCTGAGAGAAAGAGCAGCCCGCTTCCCTCAGTCAAGCATTAACACACTAAATGATTTTTATAGAAATTCTCTGTTAACGTTGTACTGTAAAAATGGTTCAAATGGCTCTGAGCACTATGGGACTTAACTGCTGTGGTCATCAGTCCCGTAGAACTTAGAGCTACTTAAACCTAACTAACCTAAGGACATCACCCACATCCATGCCCGAGGCAGGATTCGAACCTGCGACCGTAGTGGTCGCGCGGTTCCAGACTGTAGCGCCTAGAACCGCTCGGCCACTCCGACCGGCAACTTTCTACTCTCTTTGAATCATTGTTCACTTTGTTAAGTATAGCACTGTTCAGAAGCATATTATCTTTGAAGATCACGGAAAGTTTTACTTTTTTTTTTAAATATATACTCCATTCTAAAATTATTGTCTTGGAATATCATTTCAAAGGAATAGTGACTCTCCCCACCCTACGGTTTATCATTACGCATTTCCACATGAAACAGTTTGAATATGTATTTAGAAACAGAAATCTAGCGTAGGCACTGTCTGTTTGCTGTTTTCTGTTGTGATTTCTCGATATCTGCAACAATGTTATCAAGACGCGAGGTAAGTGTAAATGTTGATTAGGGCCGGCCGGCCGCGGTGGCCGTGCGGTTCTAGGCGCTGCAGTCCGGAACCGCGGGACTGCTACGGTCGCAGGTTCGAATCCTGCCTCGGGCATGGATGTGTGTGATGTCCTTAGGTTAGTTAGGTTTAAGTAGTTCTAAGTTCTAGGGGACTGATGACCTAAGATGTTAAGTCCCATAGTGCTCAGGGCCATTTGAACCATTTGATTAGGGCCAGGTAATTGTTTTACCTAAGTTGCGCATTTAATTTAAAGACAAGCTGCTTTCACATCAGTTACAGTTCAGTTCAAAATAGTTCTGTTTAGTCAAAGGGTGTCAAAAATGGTTCAAATGGCTCTGAGCACTATGGGACTTAACATCTGAGGTCATCAGTCCCCTAGAACTTAGAACTACTTAAACCTAACTAACGTAAGGACATCACACACATCCATGCCCGAGGCAGGATTCGAACCTGCGACCGTAGCGGGCGCGCAGTTCCGGACTGTAGCGCCTAGAACCGCTCGGCCACTCCGGCCGGCAAAGGGTGTCATACGAGTCTAAGTTGGATAATGATTTATGAATACATAGTTTTTGGTAAAACGTATATTTTGTTGAGTGCGAGATAATGTTGGGTTAAATTCCATACAGAAAAAGATATAGTGGGATGTTACACAGGAAACTAATCATGACCTGGCAGACAGCTAAGAAAAAAATAGTCTAATATCTCGCAGAAATCTGTTTAGAGAATTGCACGGACGTGTTTTCTGACCAAGATCTACAAATACTGTTCAGCCAGTCATTGCCTCTGTGTAGATAAACTTAGAGTATTACCAGCTAGCACAATGAACACACTATTCTTAATTTAGGCCGTCAGTGACTGGAAGTGTCAGAAAGCTTAATATGTGGTTCGGCAGAATGTATCAAGCACTTTGGTGACTTGGAGATTACAGGTGCAAACACGAAAAGAGGTCGGTGATAAACTTGAACACGTGAATGCCAGTCGTGACGCTGGTAACGAGTCGTGTTATAACTCACCTGCACAGTCGACGGACGCGTGACGCTCGCCGCCGCGGGGTGTGTACTAGGCCGCAGTCGGGGCTCCTCTAGCGGCGCGCGCCTTCCCCTAGCCGGCCGCCATTCACCCTGCTCTTCACCTTACTCACCCCCACCCCTCCCTCTCTCTTCTGCTCTCCTCGCCAACGTTCTAAAGACCACTACCACGAGTCGATGGCACCCACAGTACGTCGTCGCAACAATGCACACCCTTCCACCCGGGTACAGAACGTTTCACCTTTTAAAATAACACTTGTTCTTCTACATCATCAGATATGAACACACATTGTCAACGTTTCTTCATTGACTAGACATGTGATTGAGGAAAGTGAACTAAATATGCATGTTAGGCCGCTGTAAGCCCTCAACTAAACTGCTGCTCGGTCATAAATTTGCACCCCGCGAAACGTTTCTAGGTTCAAATGGCTCTGAGCACTATGGGACTCAACTGCTGTGGTCATAAGTCCCCTAGAACTTAGAACTACTTAAACCTAACTAACCTAAGGACATCACACACATCAATGCCCGAGGCAGGATTCGAACCTGCGACCGTAGGGGTCGTGCGGTTCCAGACTGTAGCGCCTTTAACCGCTCGGCCACTCCGGCCGGCGGAAACGTTTGTAGCAGATGAAGTCGAACCCTCCTGTGATCTAGTGAATAAATAGAAACAATGTGGAAACAATACGTTCAAATGCTTTGTGAAATGAATCTTCTAAAAGTAAGAAATAAAATAGATTAGAGAAACATTTGCGCGCCTTTGAATGATGCTTGAAATGATATACAGCAAGTCATGTGCCGATTAAGAATTTAAAGTTCAACGTTTAGCTTCCTCCTCCTCCGTAGGCAAAGGGTCCACGCGACAGCCCCTCATACGGGAGATCTGGGTTCGCATTCCCGGTACTACCAGGGATTTTTCCTCGGTGGGAGGTGCACTCAACCTCGCGATGTCAACTCGGCAGCTGGTCTGATTGATACCCCCTTTGCCCACCTCCCTCTCTTCTTTTGGCTATGAAAATTCGGACAAAACTTTTGCCTCAAATCATTAATTAAGTTTTCCTTAATCACTCTCATTACTTTCAAGCAATTAAGTTCTTTTTTGCAAAACTAGGCCTCACGCTGGTCAATTTGATAACCCATTTGTCCATTACCCACTGTTCGTTTGGCAACGACATTTGTCCCAAAAATGCATTTTGTTATTTCCAGGGAGTCTCGTTTTCGCTTCGCTCATACATTTGACCAAAAACATGCGAGTAGATTATCAGACCAGCTTTGTGACTGAATTAAGGACTTCCTAGCAAACAGAACTAGCCAAGTCGTCCTTGCCCCGAGGGAAAAAGTTCTTCAAACGTGACAATAATTTCGTTAAGGGAGTGCTAAGACCGCTACTGATCGCAACAAATAATACAGTAGTCACCGAGACCTCCCATTCTTTGTCTTTTATCACCTTCACTATTTTCTTCGCGTGTTTGTGGACTCTACATGCAGTTACTGTAAGTTATGTAATGTGACCAACTGTGTATCATGAACTGAAATTCCGTTTGCCACATGGTAGGCATGTGTTCGTTTAACGTAGATCTGTTGTTTGAATACTTTATCTGTCATTATACTACTATATTAAGCCACTCGAATACGGAAATATATAACTGATACTAAACCATATGTAGCTAGCAACATTTCTAGATCACATCTCTTGTCAGATTCCTTTAAGAATGTTCTCATTAACATCGCCACAAATCAATTATTCTTTCTTTCTAACAGACAGACGGCACAACAAGGCATCAAAATTTTTCATCAGCATTACTCAGTTATCCCACGGGTTTGTGTACTGGAACATTCACAAATGTTACATTGTCCGATATACTTCCTTGCTTCTCTATCCTGCTTTTCACAGAGTTTACTTATTATGTATTTTTGAATTTAAATTCACATTTAGGGTTTCGTACCTCAATGGATAAAAATGATACCCTCACAACAACACTTTGTTCTCCGTCTCTGTTTCTTTAGACGTCTTTTTCTCACGAAGTAGAGTAGAGGTATCAAGCTAAACTCTATGCCAAAGCAGAGGATCCGTACGGAACTTTCTCACTTTTATAGTTTCAAATGATGACAATATTTGGATCAAGTGTAGCCATTGGGATAAGGGTAATTGTGGGAATGAAAACATCTTTAAAATGAATCGAACGACGTGAAATAATAATCATGAATTTATGATACATTCTTGTATATGCAACTTTCAATTCCTTATACTATATTATTACTTTTAATGAGCGAAATTAGTTCTTGGACCTCACCTGGATGCTCCTGCAGCTTATGAATAACACATTAATATTTTCTGTTCCTGATCTTCAAGAACGAAAGTTCCCTTAGAGTAACATGATATTTCTACGATTACGGGAGGTAATTCATCATAGACAGGTTTTAAAGGTTTTTTTTTTTAAGAAAACGACGTGTATGTTACTCGTACTTGCTACGGGGGAAGCCACATCCTTCGTGTATTGCACGCCTGAGTTATTAACGGGGACCGACAGCTCCACACCCGATTCGCATCCGCGATCGACGCAGAATCGTCTGAGCTTCTTGTTGAGGCATCCCAATCCTCTCCAAACCACTAGACCGCAATCGAGTCAAGATAAAATGCTGCAAATAGTGAGGCGTGCTTTCATATCGCCTGGGACCCTAGCTGTCTTCATCAATTCAGCCGTGAGTTGCTATAGCAAAACATGTCACAAAAAGTGCTTTGTGGATTCTGTGCATGGTATCTACGTAGCAACAAGAGCTCAGGACCCTGCAGCGACGAAAAGACGTGCTGTAGCATCACTTCATGGTAGAGTCACACTTGCATTAATTTGAGCCATTTGATACTGTGAACAAACACCTGAAACCTGTTGTGCGTGAGTCCTTATATCAGTGGAACCATCATTATACTCTTACGCTCTTTGCAGGTCTGGTTTATTCCAGTGGGGTGTTCCTACTTTCAAGAACTTTATTGCTTGTAGATGCTAAAATGGTACATACAGAAAAATCTCTCAAGAATATGTGTGACATCAGTTATTAGAATCGGATTGGGACACGCATGTTTCCCTGCACACGTCTGCAGCGAACACCCAGAAGACGACTGAAATATTGATCCTGTCGTTTTGGTATCCTCCATTCTAAACATATCCCACATCAAAATAAAGAGCGGGAAAATCTCGCAGTAGCGAAGATTTCCTTCGGAAGAAATATTGAAGCATCAAGGAGTAGGAACAACCTCAGAATTGACAAACTGCCTGTTGGCTCCTGTCTCGGGTTCTTCGGCCGACGTTCATCTAATGATTTTACTGACGTTGCGCCTGCACGAGTGGCTGGCATTATCAAAGCATCATCCTCCATTGCCGGTGGCGAACTGGAGCCGAGCTCGCGGCCGCAGACTATATGTACCTGGCGCGCCAACGTCCGAGGGCTTCTCCGCGGTCATTTCCGGTGCGGTTCTCCTCTTGCTACCTGCGACGGTCGTTCGCTGCAGTACGGGAAGCCAGGATCCGTTTACCTTAAGGCTGTTCTGAGGGGCAATGCGTACTCCACAAATTATATTAGAAGTGTAACAGAGCCAAACACTCGGCGAAGTAAGGAATCGGAAAAAGAAATGTCGGGTACGGCCTTTCTGCCATACATTCCCAGAGTGACGGATAGAATCGGCCGTATATTGCGCAGACATGGCGTAAAGACGATTTTCAAACCGACAAAGAAGATCAAAGAGTGTCTTAGATCGGCGAAGGAGAAAAGGGACCCACTTGCAATGTCGGGAATATACCGTATACCATTCACATGCGGAAGAGTTTATGTCGGAATGACTGGACGATCAATTATCACCAGGATCAAAGAGCATAAGCGACATGGCAGGTTGGGGCAGATGGAGAAATCGGCCGTGGCAAGCACGCACTGAGTGAGACCGACCACGTAATAAAATTCGCCGACACGGATGTTCTGGATCACACGCCCTTGTTCAGAGAAGCTGCAGAAATAGAAAAACACGCGAACAGTTTCAACAAGAAAGAGGAAAACCTTAAGGTAAACGGATCCTGGCTTCCCGTACTGCAGCGAACGGCCGTCGCAGGTAGCAAGAGGAGAACCACACCGGAAATGACCGCGGAGACGCCCTCGGACGTTGGCGCGCCAGGCACATATAGTCTGCGGCCGCGAGCTCGGCTCCAGTTCACCACCGGCAGTGGAGGGTGAAGCTTTGACAATGGCAACCACTCGTGCTGGTGAAACGTCTGTAAAATCATTAGATGAACGTCGGCCGAAGAACCCGAGACAGGAGCCAATAGGCAGTTTGTCAACAAGTGGCCACGAAAGCCTTAACAATTTTGAGCCTCAGAATTATACAAAGCTCTGACATATCAGACATTGACTTTCTACCTTTATATGTGTATCAGATAGTTGTGTGCTTAAAATTTAGTTGTAGTCATTTACTAGCGGGAGAACATGCGAGAAATGAGACAAAATCTTAGTTGCCAGATAATTAGGTAAGGAACATCTCTTGAAAAAGCCACTGCAAAGGCCAGTTTAGGGCATAATCTACCGCTATCCTCCAGCCTCTTACGTATCAGCCTCTTAGAGCCACTGAAGTTAAGCTCATCGGACAAAAAATTAGTCACCACTAGAGAAATCATTACAAGCATCATTTAATACCGTGCAATTCCACGCCTGGACTCGATAACCATCTGGATTCGTTTATGAAGTGCGTCCACTAGGTTGTGCAGGTACGCTGCATCCAGGTGAAGTTATTCGCTGAGGAGTTGATCATTCAGTTTCACCAAGTGGCGAGGACGCAATTGTTGGCCTTTTACCCTTTGTTCCGACATGTCCCACAGATGTCAGGCGATTTTGCAGGCCAATCAAGTCGTAATAGGGTGGGAAATGTTCAGGAAATCAGTCACATATTCTTCCAGCCCGATGAAGTTCGCTGCTGTCATCTTTATGTGCCTGTGTGAGCAATGGCCTCTTCTGAGGTGACCGACTCTAGACGTTGATTGCGTGCACTCCCAGACGCAGTGTTCTCTCGGTAACTGGTCGTGGTTCACCTTAATTCACTGCCTGTCTGGCCCAATGAAGGATGCACTCCGCGGGAAACAGGCTGTCGTATTGAACGAAGATCTTATTGAAAAATAGGGTTCTGTAGCCAAAAGAGTGGGGAATAAATGTGTTGCATTACTTAATGAACTACCCTCTTGAAATTTGTGTGGACTGGTTCAGATGCACATTTTTTCTATGCCAGTATATGAAGCAAACATAGGGCTTTCCGTTCGCTCTGATCTGTACGTTCAGAAAAGGCCATTCATCTCCCCATCGCTCCCTTTTTGTGTCAAATGGTTCGACAAATACCTCACTTGGGAGCAACAAGATCAATGGTTCAAATGGCTCTGAGCACTATGGGACTTAACATCTATGGTCATCAGTCCCCTAGAACTTAGAACTACTTAAACCTAACTAACCTAAGGACATCACACAACACCCAGTCATCACGAGGCAGAGAAAATCCCTGACCGCGCCGGGAATCGAACCCGGGAACCCGGACGTGGGAAGCGAGAACGGAGCAACCAGATCACCTGAGTGCAATTCTACTCAGCATATGTGGGCCACCATCTCGCGAAATGTGCGCGCTTTAGACCTAGCTACGTGCAGTCTCCTTGAGCTGTGGACGGCCTCTGATAGGAAATAGATCACGATGACTGCCCACACTGTTTTGGGTGGCTCATGGAATTCAAGCCTTAACTTGTCGCTGCGTTCGCCAAGGTGAAGGGAATGATTCGCAATATTCGGTAGGTGTGTCTGCTTCGACTGCTCGTTAGTGTATGTTGGCATGGAAGCAGCTGCAAGGCGCTGTGAAATTGCCAGCATCGTCTGAATGCTACGCGGTGTATGACACTTGTGCATTAGCGCCAGTCAACAAGAGAGGAGGCCAGCAGATAAAACATCATTCAGTATGAGACGTGAAATGGAGTTTGGGGTCTCAATGAGTAATGGAGGAGTGAAGAGAGGTTAATTTCCTTTCCTTTGTGCTTTTATGAGGACTGCTTTGACAGGTAGAATGCTTTCACGGTAGGAGGCGTACAGGGTGGGTGTAGAATGAGCTGCGTGGGACGTTTGCCACGTGGTGTAAGGCGAGCTGGCTTCTGGTTACCTGCAGGCGCCACATAATACGTGATGGCCCGTGGCAGGCGCCGCCACACACCGCACCACGTGAACCTTCCCCTACTCTGCCGCGTTCTGAACACCAGCCTCCCACTGTCACCCATCTCTTTTCTCGACCATTCCACGACGAAACAGTAAAAACAGCAGTATTATTATCATAATATTAGAGCCCTTCGTCTCCAACTCATTAGGAGCGCTCTCAGGATGAACCCTATCCAGTAAAAAAAATGAAATTTGGTACAGAGATGAGTGAAACATTTTTTGGAGGTTCAAACAGCGTATCAACCTTGAGAGGGGAGCGGGTCACGGTGGGAAACTCGCCCCTCCCCATTTGAAGCGCCGGCCGGAGTGGCCGAGCGGTTCTAGGCGCTACAGTCTGGAACCGCGCGACCGCTACGGTCGCAGGTTCGGATCCTGCCTCGGGCATGGATGTGCGTGGTCCTTAGGTGAGTTCGGTTTAAGTAGTTCTAACAAGGGAACCTCCCCATCGCACGCTCCTCAGATTTAGTCATAAGTTGGCACAGTGGATAGGCCTTGAAAAACTGAACACAGATCAATCAAGAGAACAGGAACAAGTTGTGTGGAACTATGAAAAAATAAGCAAAATATACAAACTGAGTAGTCCATGTACAAGATAGGCAACATCAAGGACACTGTAATCTCAGGAGCGCCGTGGTCCCGTGGCTAGCCTGAGCAGCTGCGGAACGAGGGGTCCTTCGTTCAAATCTTCCCTCGAGTGAAAAGATTAATTTTTTATTTTCAGACAATTATCAAAGTTCAGACACCCACACATAATCAACTTCGCTCTCCAAAATTCCAGGACATGTTCTGATTTGCTTGGACATATGCAGTATTTGACGCTCTAGACGCGGAAAAATTTGAAAACGTTAAAAACATATGTTTTGACAGAGCACAGGGAAAACTGTGAGTCTGTGAAACTGTTGCATTCATTTGTTGCAGTTTATGTGACATACTCTTATGTTTTCATCACTTTTTTGCGAGTGATTATCACATCCACAAGAAAACCTAAATCGGGCAAGGTAGAAGAATCTTTTTACCCATTCGCCAAGTGTACAAGTTAGGTAGGTCGACAACATTTTCCTGTCATGTGACGCACATGCCGTCACCAGTGTCGTATAGAATATATCAGACGTGTTTTCTTGTGGAGGAACCGGTTGACCTCTGACCTTGCGGTCAAATTTTTTCGGTTCCCATTGGAGAGGCACGTCCTTTTGTCTACTAATCTCACGGTTTTGCGGTGCGGTCGCAAAACACAGACACTAAACTTATTACAGTGAACAGAGACGTCAATGAACGAAGGGACAGATCATAACTTTGCGAAAATAAAGAATGTAAACTTTTCAGTCGACGGAAGACTTGGACCAAGGAACTCTCGTTCTGCAGCTGCTCACGCTAACCACGGGACCTCGGCGCTCCTAACCTCATAGTCTCCTTGATGTTGCCTATCTTGCGCATGGACTACTCAGTTCGTATATTTTGTTTATTTTTTTCATAGTTCCACACAATTTCTTCCCGTTTTCTCGATTGATCTGTGTTCAGTTTTTCAAGACCTATCCACTGTGCCAACTTATAACTTAATCTGAGGGGGGTGCGTTGGGGAGGTTCCCTTAGGGGACTGATGACCACAGCAGTTAAGTCCCATAGTGCTCAGAGCCATTTGAGCCATTTTTGAACCCTTTTGAGGCCTCAGAAGGAAGAGGGGCGGGGTGGCGGTGCGAGATACAGTTTCTCCTCCTCGATCCCCCCCCCCCCCCAAAACAAAAATAAACCCTCTACAGATGCACATGATCTACAGGCAGAGTCAGAAAAAAAAAAAATACTACGCTGCACGTCAGAAAATATACGATTAGTATTTCGATCGATACAAATATTTGCTTATGACTGGACCAAACTTGCGTATCCTGAAAGCTTCATCTGTCAGACAATGTTAAATGTACAATGTTAAATGTCGTATAATTAATGCCTTATAATTCCAGTTACACCCTGTCTTGTCCTATACTCCGCCTCTGTCCATTCGCCATTTTCCAGTCCACGCCTGTTATCTTTCCACACCGTAAAGTGCTAATGGGGAACAAGTTCCTTCATAGTACATAACCAATCCCGGATACCATTTTCGCGTAAACATCTGAACAGTGGCTGAGTGAGACTGGTGGTGCCGACAGGCCCGTGTAGCGGAACTACGAAACGGCCGCCCAGCGCGCCGGAGTTTGACGGCTGGGAGGCATGCTTAAGCCAAAAATCCTCATTGTTTCGTAAGGCTTACTCTTTCATTCTGCGCTATCCTTCATTCTAAGCCCACACATATTCTCAGATGGGCAGGTGGTGCAAAATCAGTGTGCCGGTCGCGGTGGTCTCGCGGTTCTAGGCGCTCAGTCCGGAATCGCGCGACTGCTACGGTCGCAGGTTCGAATCCTGCCTCGGGCATGGATGTGTGTGATGTCCTTAGGTTAGTTAGGTTTAAGTAGTTCTAAGTTCTAGGGGACTGATGACCACAGATGTTAAGTCCCATAGTGCTCAGAGCCATTTGAACCATTTTTTGAAAATCAGTGTCTTCGGGCTGCCTCGTAGGCATGAACCACGTGCGGCCATTCAACAGTGACGCACGGTGGCCATCGAAACCCGGACAGTCGCTACTGAAAACTTGTCTCAGATCAACAATGTCATAGACGACGCTCACTGATCTACTCTTCCTTAATTTCGATCAAGACAAGAGTGGAAAAGTTGATCTTACGGACACCATGAAAGAAACTGTTTCCCGCACTGTCTGAAGAGAAACTACATTCGGATATTGTTTATAACATTTTTGGAGTCGAAAAAAGTAAACAAAGTAAATGCCTTCTTCTTTTTGAAAGAAACTAGGTTCTTCTTTTTTCACTAAGATGCGATGTACAGTGTTTGTAAAATAATAATAATAATAATAAGAGGATTGTCTATGCCCGACTTTACTGCGATCTACAGTAAACTGGAAGTCTTGAAACAAAGTAGAGCTAATATCTTGCCGGCTATTGCTGTCATCTTCAAAATTAAAAGAACTAAATTGCTTACAGAAAGCAGGACCTATAAAATTAGGCCGATATTTACGACATAATATTGATGAATTGCTTGTCTTTGTAAGAAACCTTAACACTGACTAGATACACGCATCCCCACACTATAAGAAAGATGTATATCTAATTCGCATTACACGAAATGAGCGAATAGATTCACTCCCTGCCCCCACTCTTTCCCTCCCCACACAATAAAAATAATTGGGACGGCAATGGGCGCTTCGTATACAGTATCATAACATTTTCACAGAAAATTTAACATCATTTTGGCGAAAATGGTGACAAACTCAAAATTGTGTTCATTTCTTGTCTGTCGAAATGCCGTGTACATTTATAATCTCCACTCACTGGACAGAGAAAATGAAATAGTAATAATGTTCGATTATTAACTTTGAAATTACGAGTGTGGAAAGAAAACATGAGCTGAAGATAAGTCACCCCCAATAAAGAACTTACTTGTGGCTGCAGACGAAAATCTTCGAAGTCTAGATGGAGCCTACAGTTGAGGTACGCGGTGACTGGCCTAGGGTCGCCCTCGTCCTGTTGACCTGTTGACCGATGTCTGTCAGTGCTGCTGGTACGCCACGAGGTGAGGCGATGGCCGCCGAAGGGCACAGCTGACGGCGTCTGCGGTTCAAATCCCGGCTTCGTCACGTATGCGTTACATCTGCACGCCTGTGCTCTTCTGCCACAGAAAAAAATGCGAGTCAGATAGTTCACACTTTTTGCAACGGCTGAGCAACAATGTTACAGTACATTCTATCCTTTTTGTTAGCATGAGTATTGCTGTTGGAGCAGAGCAGACAGGAGTGACAGAGTTTATTTATTTATAAGGTTCCATGGGACCATGCCAGCCAAAGCTGACGAAATCAGTAGCTACGTAGGTCGCAGAATACTGATTAGAAAATTTATAAAGACGAGAACTAAAGAACTAATAAAATACTAAAAACTGTGCGACAGTTTAACAATAAATAACACATTACACAGAAATGTTCTTAACTACTGTGTGGAACTCGTCTACAGAATAGAAGGAATGTGCCACAAGGAGAACTTTCAACTTGGATACGAGTACTTGGGATTTATCGTTCAATTTTTTCAGGTCTGCTGGAAGTGTATTGAAAATTAAACGCGCTGAACACTGCACAGCTTTCTGTACTAAGCTTAAGGAAATGTTATCCAAGAGTGTTTCGTTTTACACTCTTGTGTTAATGGAATGAATTTTGCAGTTTCTTCTGGCTGAGCCGCCGGGCGGGATAGCCGAGCGGTCTAGGGCGCTGCAGTCATGGACTATGCGGCTGGTCCCGGCGGAGGTTCGAGTCCTCCCTGTGGCATGGTTGTGTGTGTTTGTCCTTAGGATAATTTAGGTTAAGTAGTGTGTAAACTTAGGGACTGATGATCTTAGCAGTTAAGTGCCATAAGATTTCACACACACACACACACACACACACACGCACACTGACTGAGCCAGTATTGTCAACAACAAATTCCATGTCGCAATATAAGTACAGGGATGGCAGAATTAGAATTCCCACACACTTGAAGAACGACCTGCACAAAGTTAGCAAACTGAAACCGCAGATCAATCACACCGCTCATCTCTGGACTAAGGATGTACCTGGTACGTACAAAGAGCTGCCATAAAATATAATACTATACGATTTAATAGAGTGAAAATAATCGAAGTATCAGTGTCAGCGTTATTCTTAAGAGACATTGGAGATCATTCTTATGCCGAAGATGGCAGCATTCGGTTTCTCTACGAGTAGGCCCCACTTCTGGATACTTCCAAGAAAGCGTTCAATGTTGCCTCAGTCCTATGAATTACAGTGGTCTACTTCACTGACTGACCACCTCAGGACAGTAAAATTTCGCTCTTACACGATTTCCGTATCAAAAACTGTATGTATTTCGTTTTGTTCCAGTTAAGCAGTCATCTGTCTCTGGAAGTCAGGTGCTAATGTTCAAATGGTTCAAATGGCTCTGAGCACTATGGGAGTTAACTTCTGAGGTCATCAGTCCCCTAGAACTTAGAACTACTTAAACCTAACTAACCTAAGGACATCACACACATCCATGCCCGAGGCAGGATTAGAACGTGCGACCGTAGCGGTCACGCGGTTCCAAACTGAAGCGCTTAGAACCGCACGGCCACACCGGCCGGCCAGGTGCTAATGTTACCAGCTACTCTCATACCTACATCATTTATAGTACGTTCCACGTCTTTCACAATAGCTTTTGTGTTGTCTGCAAAGGGACCTATTCTTTAGTTTTATTTAATAGCACACCACTGATATACACTGACGTAAGAAAGTCGCAAGACCAAAAATAAGTTGTGCGACATAAACGTAAATTTGTAGGCATGTTTCTACTCCTGAAAAACGACGCCTATTCAAATTTCGCGCCAGTCGCGTAGCGCCAGTACGAAGATGCAAATCAGGTTTGATTTAAATACATACTGTAACGGTCGTGATCATTAGTTAGCTTTGAGATTGAACGTCCTGAGTTGATGTTAGTCAAGAATGCCTTTAAGCCTACAAAGACGCCATTATCAGTACTTCATTGAGTTTGAACTAGGTCGTGTAATGGGGCTACGAGAAGCTGGATGTTCCTTCCGCGCTATTGCAGAAAGACTTGGCAGGAATGTAGCTAGTGTATATGACTGCGGGCAGTAGTGGTGAAGCCGGCCGGAGTGGCCGAGCGGTTAAAGGCGCTACAGTCTGGAACCGCACGACCGCTACGGTCGCAGGTTCGAATCCTGCCTCGGGCATGGATGTGTGTGATGTCCTTAGGTTAGTTAGGTTTAAGTAGTTCTAAGTTCTAGGGGACTTATGACCACGGCAGTTGAGTCCCATAGTGCTCAGAGCCATTTGAACCATTTGAAGTAGTGGTCATGAGAATGTGCGGTCGCAAGAAGACCGGCCACATGGCACTGCCGACAGGAAAGACCATCGTGTTCGGCGTATGGCTCTGGCGCATCTGCAGCAGCAGTCTGAGCACAGTGGCACAACGAACTGTTACAAATCGGTTAGTTCGAGGACAGCACCGAGCCCGCCTCGGTGTTAGTGATGGCCGTGTGTTGATTAGGAGGCCAGTTGGGGGCCTGCGTCCAACCTGCCTGCGTGCTGGACGCACTGGACCTGCACCTGGAGCTACTGCCTGGGATTCGATTTCGGATGACAGCAGGATCACCCCAGTGGTTATCCCACGCACCCTGACTGCAAACCTGTACGTCAGCCCGCTGATTCCACCTGCCGAGCTGCCATTCATAACCAGCATTCCTCGGGGTGTTTTTTAACAGAATAACGCGCGTCCACATACTGCCGTCGCAAAAAAAAAAAAAAAAAAAAATGGTTCAAATGGCTCTAAGTACTATGGGACTTAACATCTGAGGTCATCGGTCCCCTAGACTTAGAACTACTTAAACCTAACTAAACTAAGGACATCACACACATCCATGCCTGAGGCAGGATTCAAACCTGCGACCGTAGCAGGAGTGCAGTTCCTGACTGAAGCGCCTAGAACCGCTCGGCCACAGCGGTCGGCACTCCCGTTGCAACTCAATATGCTCTACAGAGGTCCAGGTGTTGCCTGAGCCCGCCCGCTCACCAGATCTGTCTCCAGTCGAACACACGCGGGACATCATCGGACGACAGCTCCAGCAGCATTGAGCGGCCCTTTACTGACCGACCAAGTGCAAAACGCACGGAACTCCATCCCACAAGCTGACGTTCGGCATCCATACAAAACAATGCATGCACCTCTGCATATCTGAGTTCAACCTTCAAGGAGCACGTGACATTTACAATGGCTTATTTCGCGCTTGCATTAATCTGATGTCTCGCAATTTTATTCCTTTAAATATGTTATCTAGGCAAATTTCATTACTCTAAATTAATTATTTTTTGAGTTGTGGTTTTTTCCCGTCAGTGTATATCAGGAACGGCAAAGGATCCCGAACAGAACCCGTAGCACCCGCACTTTACATAACCCCAGCCAGACTTAAATATAAATTAGAATGATATTAATACCTTCAGCTGCTAACGGGCGTTGATATACAGCGTGGCGCACGAAACGTGTTACCATTTTGTTTTTGAATATACACTTTATTGTCAATACAATCTGAAAGGAACATATACTACAATGAAGAGCCGTCCATGGAGATTTGTTCTAACTCAGCACATGCTCAATATGTCCACCATTTCGTTTCCTAACTTCCTTCAAACGAACACTTAAGTTAGTGATTACCCTACGGCACATGTCTTCCGTAATTTCACTGCAAGCTTGAAGAATAAGTCTTCTGAACTCCATTAAATCACGTGCACGTTTCGGGAAAATTTTTTCCTTTAGCTAGCCCCAAAGAAATAAGTCACATGGATTGAGGTCTGGACTATTGGGGAGCCAATTTTGTCCGTGATTGAAGCGACCTGGAAGTCTGAGTGAAATGATCCGCATGTCGAAATGCTCGTATAAAAACTCCAACACAGTGTTTGCGGTATGTGGGCTTGTTCCATCTTGCATGAACCACTGCGTGTTGAGGGGCAACGCAGTAGGAAGAAGCTGTGGATTGAAGCTATTGCGAAGCATGCTCAAATAACGCTCGCTGTTCACAGTTTCTTCAAAGAAAAAGGGTCAAATAAGTCCGTGACTGAAAATTGATGCCCACGCTGTGATCCTCGGAGCATAATGTTATCGTTCACGAAGCACTTGTGGGTTTTCAGTGGCCCAAAAGCGTACATTTTGTTGGCTAACCACACCGTCTAAATGAAAATGCACCGCGTCTGAAAACCAAACCTTGTTGAGAGTTTCTTCCCTATACTCCGCCCACTGAGCAAACAGTAGTCTCTGCTGCTTGTGTTCTTCAGTGAGCTTCTGTGCACAGGTCGTCTTGTATGGGTACATATGGAGGTCACTTTTAAGAATGCGTTGAACGGAGCGTCTGGATATTCCCAGTTGCACTACTGCCTTTCTACACGATTTCCCGGGACTTCCCTGTACAGCAACTCCTACCGCTTCAATATTCTCCGGCAAACAAACAGGCTTAGGCCGAGGCCGCTTCGCTTCAAATACTGTTCCTTCCTGTACAAATTTATCGTACAACCTGTAGATGGTCTTCCTGCAAGGGACCCATAGTGTGTTAAACTGTTGTCGAAAACGCCCCTAAGTCACAACATGGCTTTTCGTTTCATGAAAAAATAACACATTTGCCGATCGTTGTTGTGTCGTCAGTCTTCCATTGTCAGCCATTGCTGCTTACTAGTCTCCTAGCGGCAGTATCGTGAATTACACGTCATTTCGTAACTCATTTGTTTTTCCAAGCTCTGCTGGTACTGCTGTAGAGATCCCAGCGGGATATCTAATGTGCGTCGTAAATTATGAAAGAAACAATTGGTAACACATTTCGTGCGCCACCCTGTATATCAACGAGAACAGGTGAAAATTTGTGCCCTGACCGGGACTCGAAACCGGGATCTCCTGCTTACATGGCAGATGCTCTACCCATCAGAGCCACCGAGGGCGCAGAGGATAGCGCGACTGCAGGTACTATCTCGCGCTCGCCTCCCGCGAGACCCATATTGTCACTTTGTATGCCCACACACTACATTCTTAGTGTCCCACCGCAACACACTCATTACTCGCAGAAGACATTCTTACCAAGTTCCGTAAGAGTTCTGGGAATATGTGCGCATCTGCGCAGAAGAAGAAGGTCTTGGCCAGTGTTTCCAGAACTATATACTTATATGGATATGTTTAAGCTCATAAGTGTTCCTGGAGCCACTCTGTACCAATTCTGGACGTGTAGGGTTTTGCATTGTCCTACTGGAATATCCCGAGTCCGTCGGAATGCACAGTGGACACGAATAGATTCAGGTGATCAGACAGGATGCTTATGTACGTGTCACCTGTCAGAGTCGTATCTAGACGTATCAGGGGTCCCAATCACTCCAACTGCACACGCCCAGCGCCATTAGAGCCTCCACCATCTTGAACAGTCCCCTGCTGACATGCAGGGTCCGTGGATTCATGACGTTGTCTCCATACCCGTACACGTCCATCCGTTCGATACAATTTGAAACGAGACTCGTCCGACCACGCAACATGTTTCCAATCGTCAACAGTCCAATGTCGGTGTTGACAGGCCCTGGCGAGTCGTAAGGCTTTGTGTCGTGCAGTCATCAAGGGTACACGAGCGGGCCTTCGACCCCGAAAGTCCATATCGATGATGTTTCGTGGAATGGTTCGCACGCTGATGGCCCAGCATTGAAATCTGCAGCAATTTGGAGAAGGATTGCACTTCTGCCACGTTGAATGATTCTCTTCAGTCGCCGTTGGGCCCGTTCTTGCGGGATACTTTTCTGGCCTCAGCGATATCGGAAATTTGATGTTTTATCGGATTCCTGATATTCACGGTACACTCGTGAAATGGCCGTAAGGGGAGATCCCCACGTCATCGCTACCACGGACATGTTGTCTCCCATCGCTCGAGCACCGACCACAACGCCACGGTCAAACTCACTTCAATCTTGATAACCTGCCATTGTAGCAGCAGTAACCGATCTAACAACTACTCCAGACACTTGTCGTCTTATATAGGCGTTGCCGATCGCAACGCCGTATTCTGCCTGTTTACATATTTCTGTATTTGAATACGCCTGCCTATACCAGTTTCTTTGGAACTTCAGTGTATTTTCTTTATGCAGAGACGCTAGACACCTGCTGGAGACGCGGTAAGGAATGCGGTGTTCGTTTCCCAATCTAGTGGTCGTATTTGACAACAGTTGGATTGCTACGAGGCGCTGTTCACTGGTATAGAGTAATGATAATTTTACCATTCTGTCGTGGATGAAAGCGATGCTGCGGACCGTAATTCAGGCCGTATGTACACTACTGGCCATTAAAATTGCTACACCAAGAAGAAATGCAGATGATAAATGGGTATTCATTGAACAAATACACTCCTGGAAATGGAAAAAAGAACACATTGACACCGGTGTGTCAGACCCACCATACTTGCTCCGGACACTGCGAGAGGGCTGTACAAGCAATGATCACACGCACGGCACAGCGGACACACCAGGAACCGCGGTGTTGGCCGTCGAATGGCGCTAGCTGCGCAGCATTTGTGCACCGCCGCCGTCAGTGTCAGCCAGTTTGCCGTGGCATACGGAGCTCCATCGCAGTCTTTAGTACTGGTAGCATGCCGCGACAGCGTGGACGTGAACCGTATGTGCAGTTGACGGACTTTAAGCGAGGGCGTATAGTGGGCATGCGGGAGGCCGGGTGGACGCACCGCCGAATTGCTCAACACGTGGGGCGTGAGGTCTCCACAGTACATCGATGTTGTCGCCAGTGGTCGGCGGAAGGTGCACGTGCCCGTCGACCTGGGACCGGACCGCAGCGACGCACGGATGCACGCCAAGACCGTAGGATCCTACGCAGTGCCGTAGGGGACCGCACCGCCACTTCCCAGCAAATTAGGGACACTGTTGCTCCTGGGGTATCGGCGAGGACCATTCGCAACCGTCTCCATGACGCTGGGCTACGGTCCCGGACACCGTTAGGCCGTCTTCCGCCCACGCCCCAACATCGTGCAGCCCGCCTCCAGTGGTTTCGCGACAGGCGTGAATGGAGGGACGAATGGAGAGACGTGTCGTCTTCAGCGATGAGAGTCGCTTCTGCCTTGGTGCCAATGATGGTCGTATGCGTGTTTGGCGCCGTGCAGGTGAGCGCCACAATCAGGACTGCATACGACCGAGGCACACAGGGCCAACACCCGGCATCATGGTGTGGGGAGCGATCTCCTACACTGGCCGTACACCACTGGTGATCGTCGAGGGGACACTGAATAGTGCACGGTACATCCAAACCGTCATCGAACCCTTCGTTCTACCATTCCTAGACCGGCAAGGGAACTTGCTGTTCCAACAGGACAATGCACGTCCGCATGTATCCCGTGCCACCCAACGTGCTCTAGAAGGTGTAAGTCAACTACCCTGGCCAGCAAGATCTCCGGATCTGTCCCCCCATTGAGCATGTTTGGGACTGGATGAAGCGTCGTCTCACGCGGTCTGCACGTCCAGCACGAACGCTGGTTCAACTGAGGCGCCAGGTGGAAATGGCATGGCAAGCCGTTCCACAGGACTACATCCAGCATCTCTACGATCGTCTCCATGGGAGAATAGCAGCCTGCATTGCTGCGAAAGGTGGATATACACTGTACTAGTGCCGACATTGTGCATGCTCTGTTGCCTGTGTCTATGTGCCTGTGGTTCTGTCAGTGTGATCATGTGATGTATCTGACCCCAGGAATGTGTCAATAAAGTTCCCCTTCCTGGGACAATGAATTCACGGTGTTCTTATTTCAATTTCCAGGAGTGTATATTGTACTAGACTGACATGTGATTACATTGTCACGCAATTTGGGTGCATAGATCCTGTGAAAACAGAACTCAGAACAACCAGCTCTGGCCGTAATAACGGCCTTGATACGACTGGGCATTGAGTCAAACAGAGCTTGGATGGCATGTATAGGTACAGCTGCCCATGTAGCTTCAACACGATACCACAGTTCATCAAGTGTAGTGACTGGTCTATTGTGTCGAGCCAGTTGCTCGGCCACCATTGACCAGACGTTTTCAATTGGTGACAGATCTGGAGAATGTGCTGGCCGGGGCAGCAGTCGAACATTTTCTGTATCCAGAAAGGCCCGTACAGGACCTACAACATGAGGTCGTGCATTATCCTGCTGAAATGTAGGGTTTCGCAGGGATCGAATGAAGGGTAGAGCCACGGGTCGTAACACATCTGAAATGTAACGTTCACTGTTCAAAGTGCTGTCAATGCGCACGAGAGGTGACCGAGACGTGTAACCAGTGGCACCCCTTACCATCACGCCGGGTGATACGCCAGTATGACGGTGACGAATACACTATTCGAATGTGCGTTCACCGCAATGTCGCCAAACACGGATGCGACCATCATGATGCTGTAAACAGAACCTGGATTCATCCTTAAAAACGACGTTTTGTCATTCGTGCACCCAGATTCGTCGTTGAATACACCATCGCAGACGCTCCTGTCCGTGATGCAGCGTCAAGGGTAACCGCAGCCATGGTCTCCGAGCTGATAGTCCATGCTGCTGCAAACTTCGTCGAACTGTTCGTGCAGATGGTTGTTGTCTTGCAAACGTACCCATCTGTTGAACCCATCGGTTGCATATTCTGCTAACAGTCATTGGATCTCGACTAACGCGAGCAGCAGTGTCGCGACAGAATAAACCGCAATCGCGATAGGCTACAATCCGACCTTTATCGAAGTCGTAAACGTGATGGTACGCATTTCTCCTCCTTACACGAGGCATCACAACAACGTTTCACCAGGCAACGCCCGTCAACTGCTGTTGTGTATGAGAAATCGGTTCGAAACTTTCCTCATGACGACACGTTGTAGGTGTCGTCACCGGCGCCAACCTTGTGTGAATGCTCTGAAAAGCTAATCATTTGCATATCACAGTATCTTCTTCCTGTCGGTAAAATTTCGCTTCTGTAGCACGTCATCTTCGTGGTGTAGCAGTTTTAATGGCCAGTAGTGTATGTAGCAGTGCTGTAAATTAATCCGGATCCAGTAAAAACGTTTCCGAGGACGTCAATAGGGCAGCGGTAGATTGTCCAATTTGTCACGTGGGCAGCACGTTGCCGAGAGTACGTGGACACACGACGGCGTGCAACTCCGACGATGGGCGACAAGGAACATTTCAATCCAAATGCCAGAGAGTTCAGCGCTGCATATTTTGCTTTGTTTTCATTTTCAGCTTAACAGGACTGTCGGCGTAGATATTTCAGTTATTTTTGTCACCTTTTATTCTAATAACGAATCTGTAAATCTGTCGTGTCTACCTGTTTGTCTTTCTGAACATGTCTCTCCAAAACTGCTAGACGAATTTTCATGGTATTCTCGCAGGCAACCTGAGCATAGCTCGGGACACTGTGTAAGCTTTCGTTCATCAAAATCGGGCCACGAAAAAAAAAATCTCGATTTAAAGTTGTACGAAAGCCGTCTTGTCTGTCTGTTTGGACAAGCTAATCCCCCAAACTACTACACGAATTTTCGTGGAGTTTTCGGAGGTAACTTGAGTACGCTTTGGAGCACACTGCGACTGCAGTTCATCAAAATCGAAGCATGGAGAAAAAGATGTCGTAATTTAAAGTTTTATCTAAAACTGTCCTATCTGTCTCTTTGTCTGTTTGTACACACTAATCTCTTTCATGAGGTTTCCACGGGTAATTGAACATAGCCTGAGGCATACTGTAGGCTTCATTTCATCAAAGTCGGATCACGAAAAAAATGTTTATCAATACTAATTTTATAAATCCAGCAAACTAAAGAACAAACAGAAATGGTGAAAGACTGATCTATATGTGTAAAATGTTCCAGCTAAAAATCATGTCTACACATTTCCGCAATCTAACAAGAAAAGCCAATACTTGGAGACATCCAAATCCAAACCTAGGAGTATTTCAACTGGATCGCGTAGTCATATCTAAAAGGTATATCGCGGAAATTATGAATGCTAAAATAGTCAGAAATGGGGAATTCAATTTAGATCACTATATCTTTAAGATTAAAATAAAATTTCTCCCATCTAAAACAAAAAAGGCGACCAAGAAAGTGATCAGATACAACACCACTACAGCTAATATTATAAAAGAAAATAGAGAAAAATTTAGAGAAGAAATTGATACAAGTAAAGAAGGGGACTGGCGTGAACTCCAGATTCAAATAACTCAAGCAGCAGAGAAAACTTTAGGATTGGCCAAGAATAAAAAGAAGAAATGGTGGAATGAGAAGTGTGAAGAAGCACTAATACAAAGAGCTCACAAATGGAGAAAATGGAGATTTCCGAAAAAAGAGGAAGCTCTTGAACAATTCAGGCAACAAATAAAAAAATATCAACAATAATCCCGAGAATCAAAATTATCAGCTTGTTGAAATAGAAGAAAACTTCACCAAAAGTAATAATAGAAATTTTTAGCAAACTTTTAAACACTTACTTAAGGGATATCAGGCGCCAAGTATTTAAAGAAAATTGTGAAATTTCAGCAAATTTTTTTGAAAAGCTGTTAAACTGTCGAGTTCCAACAGATAAATTAGAATTTCCAGTGACAACTCAAAATCCAGAGGAAGATTTCCCACCAACAGTGTTAGAAATTCATAAAGCCATCAAAACACTCAAAAACAATAAAGCAAGTCGTGAAGACTCCATTACAGAAGTGATCAGAACCAAAAATCATAACGGATCTACAGGTGCTTTTTGAGAACATTTGGGAAACTGATAAGATTCCAGTTGAATGTAAAACAGCATTAATCCACCCGCTACATAAAAAGGGAGATAAACAAAATGTCAATAATTACAGAGGAGTGTCACTTCTGCCAGTAGCATACAAAATATTATCGAAAATTCTCCTGAACAGAGTGGTAGATACTTTAGACCAACAACTGGGACAATATTAGGGTGGTTTTCGAAAGGGAAGATCCTGTGCAGAACAAATTTTTTTTCAAGAAAGCATTTGATTTTGTAGACAGAGAAACAATAGATAAGGGCATTAGAGAATTTGGTGTTAAATCAAAATTAGCAAATATAATTCGTGAAACACTGACAGGTACAATATCTATAGTCAAATTTATGGGAGAAGTATCTCAGTCATTTGAAATAAAAACTGGTGTTAGACAGGGTGATGGTTTATCACTTTTACTGTTTAATTGTGTTCTAGAAAATATTGTAAGGATCTGGAATGCGGAGCTAAAAAATCACAAAATTGAACCAATAACACTGGGAAGGAAAACAAATGGAATTAATGTAAACTGCTTGGCTCTTGCGGATGATTTTGCGTACTTTCAGAAATCCTCAGAGAAGCATTTATTCAAATAAACCTTCTGGAATAAATAGCAAACAGAATTGGTCTCAATTTCAGTTGAAGAAACAAAACTCATGACAAATATAAAAAATGCGCCAAAATTGATAAAAACACAAATAGGTAAAATAGAGCGAGTAAACAAATTTAAATATTACAATGAAATGAATACCCTTAGCTGCATACAGGCGTTGATATAAGTCAACGGGGACAGTTGAAAATGTGTGCCCCGACCGGGACTCGAACCCGGGATCTCCTGCTTACATGGCAGACGCTCTATCCAGCATTTTTTTAAACTCATTTTGTTCGTTTTAGTTCGTTGTATCTGCTCGGGGCAGACGTCGTAAGACACCCGTTTCAGTTCGTCGTTGATTCATTAACTCAGTTTTTTTTTAATTACAGACGGCAGCTAACCCTCTGACCGAACACGCTGAGTTACCGTGCCGGCAAATCCATCTGAGCCACCGAGGACAGAGTGGATAGTGCGACTGCAGGGACTTATCTCTGGCACCCCTCCCGTGAGACCCACATTCACAACTTATTGTCCCGTACTATATCCATAGTGCCCCTGCCCATTATACTCATTACTCACGGCTTTACTGCCAATTCCCGTAAGAGTTCGGGCACTGTTTGCGCATCCGCACAGAAGAGGATTGTCAAATGGCCGGTGAACCTTATATATATATGAAGATGGTATCTGTTCTTTCGGACACGTTCTGAAAGAGCAGGCTCCATTTTCATATATAAATTTAAATATCTTGGAGAAACTATACAATTGAATTGACTAGAAAAATCTGCTATAGATGTAAGAATTAACAAAATGGAAAGAACAAATGGTTTGACCAAAAATATTTACAAGAAGAAATGTATATCTAGAAAAACAAAACTGAAACACTACACCACAGTGGTATGACTAGAATGTTTATACGGATCTGAATGCCTAACGATGAAGTATAAGATGGATAAAGTAGAGGTACTGGAAAGAAGGATTATTAGAAAAATAATGGGTTCAATTAAAACTGCTGATGGTTGGAAAATTAGAAGTAATGAGATCTACAAAAATATAGAGAAAATATCTGAAGTAATGGCCAAACGAAGCTTAACCTTTTTCGTACACCTCTACCGAATCGATGGAAATAGACTAACAAAACAAATACTCCTGTATTTCTGGAAGAAGAAATCGGCAATAATATGGATTACGGAAGTGAGAAACAACATCAAAGAATCAGAAATTGCAGAAAGAAACCGTTTCAAAAATAAAATACTAAATTTGGAAGGCTTTCAACGCAGAAGAAATAAAATTTCGAGAACATGGACAGAATAAAGGAAGAGACTTCAAGGTGAGAAAATGAAGGAATACTGGAAAAACAACAACAAAGGAAGAAAAGGAACTGAAGTTGTTAATGTGATCCTAGTTGCTGAATATGACTGCAAAAGAAAAAAAAATTATAAATGAGAAAGTAACTCTGTTACATTTTCACGACTAACCAGCTGAACCGATTTCGATGAAATTGATGTTGATATAGCTTGAAACCCGAAGAACACAGGCACCTTTAGAAAAATACTTACTGATTTGATTAATATTACGCGAATAGGGAAAAGTCTACTCTTCGAAAAAGCTATTTATTCTTTGACTTTTGATCTTTATCATGTTTGTGAAAATGCTTTTGTTGGTTGATATGTGCTACGTGACACGATTCGATGTAATGAATACAATGTTTATACACTACTGGCCATTAAAATTGCTACATCAAACAGAAATGCAGATGACAAACGGGTATTCATTGGACAAATATTATACTATGACTGACATGTGATTACATTTTCACGCAATTTGGCTGCATAGATCCTGAGAAATCAGTACACAGAACAACCACCTCTGGCCGTAATAACGGCCTTGATACGCCTGGGCATTGAGTTAAAAAGAGCTTGGATCGCTGCCCATGCAGCTTCAACACGATACCACAGTTCATCAAGAGTAGCGACTGGCGTATTGTGAAGAGCCAGTTGCTCGGTCATCATTGACCAGACGTTTTCAATTGGTGAGAAATCTGGAGAATGCGCTGGCGAGGGCAGCAGTCGAACATTTTCTGTATCCAGGAAGCCCGGTACAGGACCTGCAACATGCGGTCGTGCATTATCCTGCTGAAAGGTAGGGTTACGCAGGGAAAAAAATGACGTTATGCCATTCGTGCACCCATTTTCGTCGTTGAGTAAACCATCGCAGGAGCTCCTGTCTGTGATGCAGCGTCAAGGATAACCGCAGCCGTGGTCTCCTAGCTGATAGTCCATGCTGCTGCAAACGTCGTAGAACTGTTCGTGCAGATAGTTATTGTCTTGCAAACGTCCCCATCTGTTGACTCAGGGATCGAGACGTGGCTGCACGATCAGTTAGAGCCATTCGGATAAGATGCCTGTCATCTCTACTGCTAGCGATACGAGGCCGTTGGGATCCAGCACGGTGTTCCGTATTACCCTCCTGAAACCATCGATTCCATATTCTGCTAACAGTCATTGGATCTCGACCAATGCGAGCAGTAATGTCGCGATACGATAAACCGCAATCGCGATAGGCTACAATCCGACCTTTATCAAAGTCGGAAACGTGATGGTATACATTTCTCCTCCTTACACGAGGCATCACAACAACGTTTCACCAGGCAACGCCGCTCAACAACTGTTTGTGTATGAGAAATCGGTTGGAAACTTTCCTCATGTCAGTACGTTGTAGGTGTCGCCACCGGCGCTAACCTTGTGTGAATGCTCTGAAAAACTAATCATCTGCATATCACATCATCTTCTTCCTGTCGGTTAAATATCGCGTTTGTAGCACGTCATCTTCGTGGTGTAGCAGTTTTAATGGCCAATCCTCTTCTGCCCAATATCAGTATCATATTCCAGTATGTATTCGATACATCGTATGATACTCTCTCTTCATATCAGAACAATGGCATTTCAATATAATACAGAGTGTCTGTTCTGAGAGTCATCATGCGCATTTTCCCTGGTATTTCGGCAGATATTTGCCATTAAGTTTTTGTAATTGTAACTAGAATCAGCCCAAAGAGATGCTGCTCTTCATGTCTTGCGTGCGACGTCCAGTGTCCACAGAAACCGTCAATTTGTTTCACATTTCGAACAAAACGATTTATAAAGTACCATTTCACATACCCATTCGACAGGGTGATCCCAGATTAGTCTAGCGCGTTATTCGTTTTATCGACAAGGACAGGAAAACGCGAAGAATAAGCAGTATTCCAGCAGTGACGGCGCTGCCCTGGTCCGTGCTGACTGTTGCCACCATGCAGCAGCGCTGATCAGCCGATGCTGGTGTACTTACTGGCTACTCTTCTGGTTTTCCTGTCCCTGCTGATAAAACGAATATCACACTAGACTAATCTGGAATCGCCCCATCGAATGAGCACGTAAAATTAAACTTTAAAAGTCGTTTTGTTTGTAACGAGAAACAAACCGACGCTTTCCATCGACAGTAGGCGCGGAATAAAATACGTAATTAGCATTATTTGCTTGGGGTGACAAAAGTTACAGATTACAAAAACTAAATTGCAAATATCCACCGCAATACCAGAGAAAATGTGCCTGACGACTATTAGGGTCTGGCACGGTAGCTCATCGTGTTCGGTCAGAGGGTTAGATGTCCTGTGTATTAAAAAAAATGAATAAATGGATCAAAGACGAAATGCAACGGGTGTCATGGGACATCCGCTCCGAACAAAAGGCAACAAAAAATACCGAACGAATAAAATTTAAAAACCCGGCAAGGTAGCTCAGCGTGTTCGGTCAGAGGGTTAGCTGCCCTCTGTAATAACAAAAAAAATTGAGTTAATCGATCAACAGCGAACTTAAACGGATGTCTTACGACGTCCGCCCCGAGCAGATGCAACGAACAAAAACGAACAAAATGAGATTTAAATTTAAAAAAATTAGGCGGGACACGTGGTAACGAGTAGATTTATGCCACAAAATTTTATTTTCTCGCCGGCCGGAGTGGCCGAGCTGTTCTAGGCGCTACAGTCTGGAACCGCGCGCCCGCTACGGTCGCAGGTTCGAATCCTGCCTCGGTCATTGATGTGTGTGGTGTCCTTAGGTTAGGTAGCTTCAATTAGTTCTAAGTTCTAGGGGACTGATAACCTCAGCAGTTAAGTCCCATACTGCTTAGAGCCATTTGAGCCATTTTTTTATTTTATCATTGTAAAATTATATAAACGTGTGTGTCAGTGTCTTATCGGGGCGTAAACTCGATATCAGTGACGGATAACTAAGTCGTGATTTGAGTTTGGTGTGCTTTTGTTGCAGCACATCAGGTGAGCGATGCTAAGGCTGTTCAGATGGCCACCGGTCGCTTGCTTCTCGTGTCCTTCAGTTGAGCTGCTGTACTGCCTCTGCTTCGATGGTGACAGGATGGGTCATTCCATTCACCGGTTTATACTAACATGTTTTATTTTCAGAATTTAAAGGGATATGACCAAACTGATGAAAGTTGACCGCCAAGATCTTCAGAGTGCGTTAACCTTTTTACACGTCATGTCTGGACTAGCTGTGATATGCAAAAAGGCAACTACGACAGTGGCAAAAAGCTGCAGGGAACTCCGCACAGATGTGAACGGAACAAATGGCAGCACGGATTCCAACCGAAGACATGGCTCGGTGAGAGTTAAATCGGGGCCCACATAGTGAATGTTCTAATACATTTCAACAGTTACAAACCATATGGGAAAAATTACGTATTCTAATCTATTGCAGATTAAACATTTAACATGATTTCTCGAGTATTCGTAGATTTCTCAGCTCATAGTTTAAATTACTTGTGAAATTTTTAAATTGAAATTACATAGATATCAAACTATCTTAAACTAAGTGATTTGTAAGAGAAATCTGGATCGCTGGAATGGAAGGTACACGATATATATGGAAATCTGAGTATAATTTTATTCATACTAGTAAATGTCAGCAATTGTAGTATGTATTTCAAAATAAAATTCAGTCGTCAGTTGCAAATGTATTTCTATTTCAATTATGAATAAAGCGAAATAAAACTATATTTGCGACTGACGACTGATTTTTATTCTGAAATCTGAGTATTAAGTTCAAAAGCTTCAGTATAGCTATTATGGGCGTTTAGTCTAATTTTAATTGCATCTGTAACAGCTTCTATTTTATAATATAATTAAATATGTTGTTTTTGCCGTGTTTTCTCTGCTTCATACACAAAACCTTTCAGATTCTTAATTGTTCTTATCATTCCTTACGTCTTTCTACCGGCATAAGCTTCGTAATTAAACCAGTACAAACATGTTAAATGTTTTCTCCCTTAAATTTATTTTATAAAATTGATGTGTGACATTGACTGCTATGTTTTTCACGTTCGTAGCGTTTCAGTTGGCCTTCACTTCCACAAATAGTTTCAGTTTTCAAAACATCTGAATTTAAAAGTGAGAACGTACTTCATAAAATAGACAGTAACGGGGGACGGGAATTATTATAAGACTGGCATTCAGCGTTTCTTTGGCTCTGAAGTGATTCATTACAGCGTTATATTCCAGAACAAACTGTCTAACACGTATTTTAACAATATGATGTGAACAACACATCAGACTCTCACTCTTGCCAAAACAAAATCGTGATTCAAAACAATCGTCCGCTTCAAGCATTCGTTTCCGATAGATCTTCGTCACAAAATCAGAGGATTGATATTCAGTATCACCTTACGATGACACTGAATGGCCGAAATTTTATAGGAACCATAAACGTATCTATTGTATCCCGCCTGGGAGGCGGCGCGTGGGTAAGGAACAGGAACAGGAAAATGTACAAATCTCTCGGTACTGCCGATACTGTTAAAAGCACCTTTAGTAGTGGATAAACACATGCAAATACACTCCTGGAAATGGAAAAAAGAACACATTGACACCGGTGTGTCAAACCCACCATACTTGCTCCGGACACTGCGAGAGGGCTGTACAAGCAATGATCACACGCACGGCACAGTGGACACACCAGGAACCGCGGTGTTGGCCGTCGAATGGCGCTAGCTGCGCAGCATTTGTGCACCGCTGCCGTCAGTGTCAGCCAGTTTGCCGTGGCATACGGAGCTCCATCGCAGTCTTTAACACTGGTAGCATGCCGCGACAGCGTGGACGTGAACCGTATGTGCAGTTGACGGACTTTGAGCGAGGGCGTATAGTGGACATGCGGGAGGCCGGGTGGACGTACCGCCGAATTGCTCAACACGTGGGGCGTGAGGTCTCCACAGTACATCGATGTTGTCGCCAGTGGTCGGCGGAAGGTGCACGTGCCCGTCGACCTGGGACCGGACCGCAGCGACGCACGGATGCACGCCAAGACCGTAGGATCCTACGCAGTGCCGTAGGGGACCGCACCGCCACTTCCCAGCAAATTAGGGACACTGTTGCTCCTGGGGTATCGGCGAGGACCATTCGCAACCGTCTCCATGAAGCTGGGCTACGGTCCCGCACACCGTTAGGCCGTCTTCCGCTCACGCCCCAACATCGTGCAGCCCGCCTCCAGTGGTGTCGCGACAGGCGTGAATGGAGGGACGAATGGAGACGTGTCGTCTTCAGCGATGAGAGTCGCTTCTGCCTTGGTGCCAATGATGGTCGTATGCGTGTTTGGCGCCGTGCAGGTGAGCGCCACAATCAGGACTGCATACGACCGAGGCACACAGGGCCAACACCCGGCATCATGGTGTGGGGAGCGATCTCCTACACTGGCCGTACACCACTGGTGATCGTCGAGGGGACACTGAATAGTGCACGGTACATCCAAACCGTCATCGAACCCATCGTTCTACCATTCCTAGACCGGCAAGGGAACTTGCTGTTCCAAAAGGACAATGCACGTCCGCATGTATCCCGTGCCACCCAACGTGCTCTAGAAGGTGTAAGTCAACTACCCTGGCAGCAAGATCTTCGGATCTGTCCCCCATTGAGCATGTTTGGGACTGGATGAAGCGTCGTCTCACGCGGTCTGCACGTCCAGCACGAACGCTGGTCCAACTGAGGCGCCAGGTGGAAATGGCATGGCAAGCCGTTCCACAGGACTACATCCAGCATCTCTACGATCGTCTCCATAGGAGAATAGCAGCCTGCATTGCTGCGAAAGGTGGATATACACTGTACTAGTGCCGACATTGTGCATGCTCTGTTGCCTGTGTCTATGTGCCTGTGGTTCTGTCAGTGTGATCATGTGATGTATCTGACCCCAGGAATGTGTCAATAAAGTTTCCCCTTCCTGGGACAATGAATTCACGGTGTTCTTATTTCAATTTCCAGGAGTGTATATTACATAACTTGCAAGGTGGTGCGAATTGAAGCCAAGTGTCCTGGCTGTCTATACCTGATGAAATGGGCAAAATGTGTAGCGGAGCTCGTAGAGCTGCACCGCACCAGCTAGAGCGCGCTGCCGTCGGTGTCTCGTGTAGAGCCAACCTTTGAAACTATGTGGCATCGTTACTATCGATACCACAGTATCTACATATTTATCCTCTGTACTGGGTCTATCCTGTCTGACTACCTTGTCTGCCTCTCAGTCTTGGACGTTTATTTCCAGTTTTTTTTTTTTCATTTTTACTCTCCACTTTCAATACAAACGTGTTTTGTGGCATGACGCTCCATTGCTGAACCAGTGCGGCTGACAAATCATGGATGACTATTGGTGTGTGTGTGTGTGTGTGTGTGTGGGCGTGCTCCAGTACGTCTCCCAGACCCACCCCACAGCTGCTCGATGGGATTCAAGTTGGGCGAGGGACAGGCCAGTCCATTCGCCTAATATTCCCTCGGCCAGTCTATTCACCTCTCGTTCCGAGAACTACCACACCTGCGCTGTACGATGCGTCCGCCCGTTGTCGTCTATAAAAATGAAGTCTGGGCAGAATGCACCACTGAAAAGACACGCGCCGGGAAGGAGTGTAGAGCCCCAGTGAGTGCACAGTGTTCGTAGGTGTATTACTTGTTCCCACCTCCCGAAAAATGAGGGCACGTCCAGTATAATCGAATACGATCGTTTTGGTGGTCGAAGTGACATGATGTGTGGCGATGTAATGTTGCGTGGGTGTACTGACCTGTCAAATCTTTGAACTCGCTACACACTGTGACACAGTGCTCTTTTCCTCCGTGCGTCTTTCAGGGGTGCAGTCGGCACTGACTTCATTTTTATAGATGACAACGGGCGACAATATCGACCAGCGTAGGTGGAGGTGATCTCGGCACGAGAGGTGAATAGATTGGCCTGACCGTTCCCCCGAGCTAAATCGCGTCGAGGATGTGTGTGGGGGTGGGACGCATTGCAGAACGTCCACGTGTAGGAACGACCATCCAGCAATTGTGAACCTCGCTGCTGGAGGAGTTGAACGCCCTACCTGAGGAAATTCTTACTAAATTTGTGGGCAGTATGAGAGCACGTTGCTTTCATTTCCACCCGTGGTGATGACACACACTACTAAGAAGCGTGTTTCGCCTTTTGAAGTGCCCAGAAGGCCATCGTAGATCGCTGTCACTTCAGTATAATTATTGTTTTCGAACAAAAGTGTCTTTTACGTTCATCTCGTTGCGTATTTCCTTCAGTTACTTACTGTACTGAGTCGAAACATGGCCACGGATATACACGACATTTCTTCACTACTACTGATACTCTGGAGAGAGCCGTAATAAAACTCTTCCATCTGGTGTGCAAGATGTATAAGACAGGCCAAATACCACCAGACTTCAAGAAGAATGTAATATCTCCAGTTCCAAAGAAAGCAGGTGCTGACAGCTGTGAAAATTGGGGCACTATCTATTTATTATCTCAAGGTTGCAAAATATTAATACGAATTCCTTACAGAAGAATGGAAAAACTGGTAGAAGCCGATCTAGGGGATGATCAATTTGGATTCCTAAGAAATGTAGGAACACGTGAGGCAATACTGACCATACCACTTATCTTAAAAGATAGTTTAAGGAAAGGCAAAAACCTACGTTTATGGCACTTGTAGACTTTTGATAATATTAACTGTAATACTCTCTTCGAAACTCTGAAGGTAGTAGGGGTATGGTACAGGGAGCGAAAGGTTTTACACAATTTGTATGAAAGGGAAGCAGTGGTTAAGAAGGGAGTGAGACAGGGTTGTAGCCTGTCCCAGATGTTATTCAGTCTGTACATTGACAAGCAGTAAAGGAACCCAAAGAAAACTTTGGAATTGGTATTAAACTACGGGGAGAAAAGATAAAAAATTGAGGTTTACCGATGACATTGTAATTGGAACAGCAAAGGACTTGCAAGAGCAGGTGAATGGAATGGACAGTCTCTTAAAAGGAGAATATAAGATGAACGCCAACAAAAGCAAATGGAGGATAACGGAATGTAGTAGAAGTAAATCAGTTAATGCTGAGAGAAATAGATTAGGAAACGAGATACTTAAAGCAATAGATGAATTTTGCTATTTTTGAAGCAAAATAACTGATGATGGTCGAAGTGGAGAGGATATAAAATGTAGACAGGCGATGGCCAGAAAAACATTTCTGAAGAAGACAAATTTGTTAACATCGAGTATAGATTTAAGTGCTAGGAAGTCTTTTCTGAAGGTATTTGTATGGAGTGTAGCCATGTATGGAAGTGAAACATGGACGGTAAATAGTTTGGACAAGAAGAGAATAGAAGCTTTTGAAATGTGGTGCTACAGAAGAATGCTGAAGATTAGATGGGTAGGTCACATAACTAATGAGGAAGTATTGAATAGGATTGGGGAGAAGAGAAGTTTGTGGCACAACTTGACCAGAAGAAGGGATCGGTTGGTAGGACATGTTCTGAGGCATCAAGGGATCACCAATTTAGTATTGGAGGGCAGCGTGGAGGGTAAAAATCGTAGGGGGAGACCAAGAGATGAATACACTAAGCAGATTCAGAAGGATGTAGGTTGCAGTAGGTACTGGGAGATGAAGAAGCTTGCACAGGATAGAGCAGCATGGAGAGCTGCATCAAACCAGTGTTCGGACTGTAGACCACGATAGTACACCTTCTGTACTGTTCTGCTTCAGTTCTTTCTGTCATCGAGCTGTGTCACATGGCAGATACACATCATGCGCAATTTATTTTCGTAGTTGAGTTTAGCACTCCTTTGTATATGTCTCTACAGCAAGTTATCTATCAACATGCTAAAGTAACTTTTAAAAAATGGATTAATATTCAATTTTTAATGGAGTTAAATTGACGTTGAACTGAGAAGTATGGCGTCGTTATGGTTGTTACAACTGAGATTTAATGTTTCCCAAAAAAGAGAAGCGACAAACGTGCGAAATATGAAAGCTACGAAGGAAGGGGGACAACAATTGCGCCGTCTCTGCCAGGTAAACATCGGATAACCGGGCGGTACTTGTGCAGGCATGAACGTGCGTTGTCTTACCTTTCACATTTAACACAATTTGCACTTCCTACTCTGTGAAAAGTTTTAGTCTGAATGAAACAAAAGTCACATTCAATATTTAAGAGCTCCCCTACACCCGAAAAATTTTAGATTTAAAACAACATATACTTTGGTCGATAAAAAAGTGACTATAACTTCTAAGAAACCTATTACGACATCTGTTTTTGTGAACTACTGGGAGTGTGTCAATTTATCAGAACTGAGTTGTTGAAAAACGTAGATAACTGAGTTGAATTTCTCTTGTTTTGCCGGAGAATACGTTGCGTTGGCCATTAATGTCAAAGTGATATTTCTAACGTGAGCAAATATTATGCACTAAGTTGAGCTATCACGTGAGAGATTTCCTGACAATAGGACCATCATAGTGCGCGCGCACACACACACACACACACACACACACACACACACACACACACACACACAAACGTCACACGTGCATACGCGGCTACGTTCACAGATATCTAAGATTATATATATATATTGCGTTTTTGGTGGGTGTGTTTGACACAAGGGAATGTCTTTTTCATTGCAGATGATCGGATTAACATTTCTTCTTGAAGTAAAGCGTAATTTGCAGTTAGTGAGTTGAATAAGTAATCAAAGACTAAGAGAAATATCTGCGAAGAGATACGTTTTCAGTTGATGCTCAGAACGTAATGCTCAATTTCAGTGTTGTGTTGATGCAAGAACGACTTGAAATACTCGGTACAGTCACATTACCAGGATCAGTACCTACGTTCGACGTCAACGCGCAATAAGCGTTCACTGACGGCAGGTGACAGCATTAGCAATGGAGAATACATAGATAAAGTGTCTTTGGAGGGGGGGGGGGGCAGTGCAGCCGCTGTCGAAACCCGGAAAGCGAGCGATTTTTCTGACGTCGAAAATGGCTTTGGGTCCAAGGGTGGAAGCATTGCCGAAACGGCTAAGTCTGTAAACTGTTGGCGTGCGATCGTGGTTAAAGCATACCGTACACGTCAAAATGGCGCTGTTCAAAACCGACGCCGAGGCAACTGTGGAGCAGCGAGGGCCACAGGTGACAGGGGTGAAGGGCGGCTGCGGGGGTGTGTGGTGGCTACAGGCGTGCAGGCGTGCTGCGACTGTGGAGCAGCTGACCGTCCAGGTGAGCCGAGGAGCTGCCGACAGCGTCTCCTTAGCGACCGTCGGTGCGTGTGGGTCTCCGCAGCACTCTCACATCACTATGTCACACTTTCCGTACAGTCTTTGCATATCAAAGGTATAGTACGAAGTAGTTTAAAGGCAAAAAAAAGCACCCACGCTGACTGCTGTTCATCGGCGATGAATGCTGGAATTCGCTCGCCAGAACCGCAACTGGACGTGCACACATTTAATGCTTCATCAGAGAGATAGTCTTTGGTGTGAACAGCGTGAAACGTCTGAAAGCAAATATCCAGGTCGGAGGGGGAAGCCTGATGATGTAAGGAATGTTTCCGTGGCATTCCCTGGATCATCCCGTCATTTCTGGAAAGCGCAATGGATCAACACAATTATGCATCAACCCGTAGGGACCATGTCCAGCAGGACAATGCAACGTGTCACACAGCTCGCAGTGTACGTGCGTAGTTGGGAGGGTTCAAATGGTTCAAATGGCTCTGAGCACAATGGGACTTAACATCTGAGGTCATCAGAGCCCTAGAACTTAGCGCCGGCCGCTGTGGTCTAGCGGTTCTGGCGCTGCAGTCCGGAACCGCGGGACTGCTACGGACGCAGGTTCGAATCCTGCCTCGGGCATGGGTGTGTGTGATGTCCTTAGGTTAGTTAGGTTTAAGTAGTTCTAAGTTCTAGGGGACTTATGACCTAAGATGTTGAGTCCCATAGTGCTCAGAGCCATTTGAACCATTTTGAACCTAGAACTTAGAACTACGTAAACATAACTAACCTAACGACATCACACACATCCATGCCCGAGGCAGGATTCGAACCTGCGACCTTATCAGTCGCGCGGCTTCGGACTGAGGCATCTAGAATCGCTCGGCCACCGCGGCCGGCAGTTGGGAGGGCACCAGCATCAGTTTATCGTATTCCCCTGCACACCAAACTCCCCATATTTAAATCGAATCGAGAGTCTTTGAGACCACCTCGTTCGGGGTGTACGCGCCACAGGCGCTCAGCCGAGAAAGCTAGCTAGCTGGACACGCCATTGGAGCCAGCATGACTGCACATCCGTGTCAGTACCTTCCAGAACCTCGCTGACACCCTTGTTGCACATTTTGCAGCCGTCAACGCTGCGAAAGGTGGTTATTCAGGCTTCTGACAGGTCACGATAACGTGATTGGAAAGTGTAGGATGCGGTCTCGCTACGAATTCGGCTACACGCTGCGTGCTGGCTGACGCTGCCCGCTAGGCTGGTGTGGGACGGGAGCCGCGGGCAGAGTTACTCACCCGCGCGGCGTGTCCGGCTGGAGCTGCTGGCTGCTCGGCCGCTCGCTGGGCAGCGACTGCCCGCCCGAGGCGGCGGCAGGCAGCCACGCGCCACACCCGCCTGACCTCCGACACGCGGGCCACGACACTGCAGGCGCTGCCGGCGTCTCCGCTCGCCTCTGCGACCTACCCCAGCACGCCAGGCCCTGTCTACGTCTACTGTGACTCCCGTCGTCAACACTGCCGTTAAAGAAAAAAACTGAAGGCCAAGGCGCTTGAGTGTGTACAACACGCTGCTCACATAGGAAATCTCAGGTTTCATGGAACTGATAGCTTTACACGTAGCTGGTCTGAATCATACTTCACAATATATCTAAATGACCAAGTAGATAGTGTCGGAAGTTCCACGCAGCTTTTCGCGGATGATGCTGTAGTATACAGAGAAGTTGCAGCATTAGAAAATTGCAGCGAAATGCAGGAAGATCTGCAGCAGATAGGCACTTGGTGCAGGGAGTGCCAACTGACCCTTAACATAGACAAATGTAATGTATTGCGAATACATAGAAAGAAGGATCCTTTATTGTATGATTATATGATAGCGGAACAAACACTGGTAGCAGTTACTTTTGTAAAATATCTGGGAGTATGCGTACGGAACGATTTGAAGTGGAATGATCATATAAAATTAATTGTTGGTAAGGCAGGTGCCAGGTTGAGATTCATTGGTAGAGTCCTTAGAAAATTTAGTCCATTAAAAAAGGAGGTGGCTTACAAAACACTCGTTGGACTTATACTTGAGTATTGCTCGTCAGTGTGCGATCCGTACCAGGTCGGGTTGACAGAGAAGATAGAGAAGATCCGAAGAAGAACGGCGCGTTTCGTCACAGGATTATTTGGTAAGCGTGACAGCGTTACGGCCGGCCGCGGTGGCCGTGCGGTTCTAGGGGCTCCAGTCTGGAGCCGCGCTGTTGGTACGGTTGCAGGTTCGAATCCTGCCTTGGGGATGGGTGTGTGTGATGTCCTTAGGTTAGTTAGGTTTAAGTAGTTCTAAGTTCTAGGGGATTGATGACCATAGCAGTTGAGTCCCATAGTGCTCAGAGCCATTTGAACCACAGCGTTACGGAGATGTTTAGCAAACTCAAGTGACAGAGAGGCGCTCTGCATCGCGGTGTAGCTTGCTGGCCAGGTTTCGAGAGGGTGCGTTTCTGGATGGTGTATCGAATATATTGCTTCCCCCTACTTATACCTCCCGAGGAGATAACGAATGTAAAATTAGAGACATTCGAGCGCGCACGGAGGCTTTCCGGCAGTCGTTCTTCCCGCGAACCATACGCGACTGGAACAGGAATGGGAGGTAATGACAGTGGCACGTAAAGTGCCCTCCGCCACACACCGTTGGGTGGCTTGCAGAGTATAAATGTAGATGTAGATGTAGATGTAGATGTAGATGTAAACATAAAGCAAAATGTTATGCTGAATAATTCAGTTAATGTAGAAAGGTAGAAAATTTTAGTGACTGAGGAAAAAAAATTATGAAGGGTCCCACAGGGTTAGATTTTGGGTCCACTCCTATTCCTTGTAAAGGTTGATTTCTTCCATCACGTACAAACTCTAGGGACTGATCGATGAGAGGATACAGGACAAAAAAGTTCTAATGAACTTATGTCGGGAAATGCATCGTTTTCATGCTAGAGGCCATTTATTCAATCATACTTTGTTACAGAGCCTCTGGTCTAATATGCACTGTACCACGCAGCCGAAGTAGGCAAGGTTTCCTCCTAGAGGGTGGTGTTGTTCCTATACAATCATGCCCTAGCGTCCTCTCTTGCCATAGTAACTGGTAATGTAGTTGATCTGTGGTTCTCGTTACTGGCGCGCCAGTTTCTTGGATGTCCATTATCGATCCTCCGATGTTTCTTATCTTTGCTTGCCTTGTCGTTTTCCGCATTCGCGGGGCGAGTGGCAGTTGACGTTTGTTCGGACGACCTTCTGAGACGCCGCGAGGTACGAGGTGGGAAGCAACTAGAGATGGGGGATCCGCTCTTGAACTAATTCATAGAGTTCAATCTTTCAAAGGAGTGAACAATCAGTGATTCAGAAAAAAAGAACGGTAGCTCCAAACGTTTCCCACGGCAGAGAGAGAGAGAGAGAGAGAGAGAGAGAGACGGAGCATATCAGCAGCGCCTCTGATGGTCAGAGCACAGTGCACGCCACACAACAAGGCCAGCGCCGGCCTCTGCCCTGCTTCTACCTTGGCTGCCTGCATTGTGCAGTGCCCCATTCGATTTTGTGTTTCACATATGTCGTGCCGTCTCTGTGCGTCGTCTGCCGTGTGCACTGTGCAGTGTCTGGCGCAGCTTAACTTCGCATCGCACTCTGTCGGCGATCGTTTCAGTCGCACGTCCTGCCCTCTGGGCAGTTGATGCGAGCAACAGGACAGAGAGCCACCTAGCGGATAACATAGGAACTACTTGCAAAAACCTACTCGCAAGGGAACGGACGATTTGTCTCGGAGCGGGTGAGTTCACCGCTCCCCCCCACCCTCGGAACTCGCCCGCTCAACGCTCACCCCACCGTCTCGACTCTAGCCAGAGCGTCGAGCAAAGTGACTCAGGTTGTCACTCTGGTCTCTGCGGTCTCAGCTCACGCAGTAATACAGCTCGCAGCTCGACCTGCTCGACTCAGCGCTTCTGCATCGGAGTTCGTCCCCACTGGATATTGTTCTTCGTAGTAATACCGCTATGTATATTACATTATTGTGTTATGTATACATCAATTGTTTTTATTTTATTTTTATTTGTTTAAACTGATTAGATTAGGTTCCTGATGACTCCTCTTACTATAGGATTTTTATTATGGACACTCGAATTTACGCTTTAATTACGAGCGAACTGATAAACGTATCGCAAAATGTGATACACCAATATTTTCCTTGTTTTATTCTGCGTAAGGCTATATGCAGCACTTTCGTTTTACAGTCAAATTTATATTTTTTTTCTTATTCTGGTACGGATTTTGCGATTTTAGGCGTCTTCGAAAGGAAACGTTCACTTTAAAAATATATGGCTTGCGATGTATTTGTATGAGGTTAATGAAATTTTAATACATTATAGCCAAATATATTGTTAATGTAAATCTCAAGTTACAACATTTTCCGATCACCCAAAAAACCACGATAGTGCAAAATAAATCAATAATCAAAAACTTTGTCATATCGTGGAAATTTCAATAAACAATACAAAATTCTTACTCATTATCTGTGTTACTTCAAAATAGGATCAAATAAGATCAAAATACAGGTATAGTACTGGAATAAACCAAGTTTAAAGGGCAATGTGCCTTCCATTTATTTTCTATTGTAAATGAGTGGTGAGTCATGAAAAAGAGCTAATTCATTTCAGGGAGTGAACAGTTCTGATCCAATCTCTGAAAAGAACAGTTTTGCCCATCTCTAGAAGCAACCACGTATATGTAAAGTTGGTTGTACGCTGTCTGCCGGTTCAGCATGGAGGACATGTGCTGGCTGCCTGCTTGTCTGCTCTCCTGATTTTGCTCGCCGTGCCTTGCGACCGCCTAGCTTGGGTTGCTACCTGGAGTGTCTTACACGAGCCATACCGGACGTCCAGCAGAAGTTAAGCAGCCTTGTGTTTCTTTTAAAGAAAAGGAGCAAATGTATAAGACCTTTTGTAACCAATTTTGGTGGCCTCTTAAGTGTGGCCTTAGCGTTTACACTACCTTTGGGGAGAGGTAATTCTTCTAAACTTAAATAGTTGGGGTTCACTGTCCTTTATAATCTTTTGGGGGTTTTATTTGAATTTTCTCTTTGGGGTTCCTTCCTTGTGCTTGGTTAAATGTTTACTTGTATAGCGGGAAGTGACTCCTGGTTAAGACTCGGAGAAGGTGTTTGATGCCACTGCCGCCTCCGGCAGTCGTCTTTTCAGTCAAGTGTTGTCACCCCTTCGAGCGACCTGGTGTCACTCCTTGTTAATTAATGCTGGTTTATGTGTACTTAATTTTGAATTGGCCACTGGAATTAATATTTTGGAGCGCAGTATAGCACTAACGCAACCTCATTGTATACCACCTTGCGCCCCGGTCTAATACCTTAATTTTCAAAAAAATGGCTCTGAGCAGTATGCGACTTAACTTATGAGGTCATCAGTCGCCTAGAACGTAGAACTAATTAAACCTAACTAACCTAAGGAC
The DNA here is from genome assembly GCF_023864275.1 of Schistocerca cancellata. Taxonomy (NCBI): domain Eukaryota; kingdom Metazoa; phylum Arthropoda; class Insecta; order Orthoptera; family Acrididae; genus Schistocerca; species Schistocerca cancellata. Next base: position 573,830,272 of record NC_064633.1, on the reverse strand, counting down.
ATCCATGCCCGAGGCAGGATTCGAACCTGCGACCGTAGCGGTCACTCGGCTACAGACTGTAACGCCTAGAACCGCACGGCCACTCCGGCTGGCTCCTTAATTTTCAGTGGCACGAGTTAGCTCCACTACCGAATTTACTGATGTGCTCCCTTCATAATCTTGTCTTGTGTAAGTTTGCCCCCTGTGTGTCTGGGAACACAGAGATCAGCTTTAGTGTGACTTCAGTGCTAGTCAGTTAATGGAATCTTCATTTTGGCTTGGCTTCCTCTGAAGAATTTGAGTGGAGCGTAGTGTGTTTGATTTGTTATTCATTTAATTACTGTAAGTTTGTTTATTTAATGGGGAGCAAGACATTTAAAGACTGTTGGTATTAACTCCCCTAGTTGCTTGGTGTTGCTAATTCGATCCAAATGGCCTACTACTTATTCAATGGCAAGGCTGTTGATTAGTTGGTCACTGAGTACAAATTCACGGTATTTATTTGTTGCCGAAATTGTTAAACTGTCTGTGTCGTGATTCAATCACTAGCTACGTGTTTGAGCTAAATTGATATAAACCTTACATTCCCTCCTTAAAATTTGTTGCTAGCAGAAACCCTTAAGAGAACTAAGTTATGTCACTGCTTATGTTAACCTTTACTGGAAGCAGTATTTCATGTAGTTAAATTTTGTCTTAAAATGTGTATTTCTCTGATGTAATAAAGGAGTGATAAAAGAAAAAAGCAAAGGGGCCTGGTCCTTCCTATTGTGTCCGGTTTGTAACACGTATCAGTAAGGTCAGATTCACTTTCCTGCTAACTCACCATGTAGTGGATGTGATACAGCGTTTCACACAATGCTTCCGTATTAGAATCGAGAGCTTGCCGACATGTTTACTTACAGGAAGGCAAGTGGCAATGGGCAGCAGGCAGCAAGGCTGTATCAGGTGACTTATGCCCTCCGACAGCAACCGCAGCATTCAATGTTTGCAAGAGTGTTTCACCGTTTGTCTGAGACACCGTCGTTTTAGGAAATAGAAAAACAATGAAGGACGTATCCGAAATGTTCGGGCACGTGACTTGAAGGAAAATGTGATTAAAACTGTGGAATGCGACCGCCGTGTCAGTACCAGGCAGTTGCCCCACCAGTACACGGTGAGCCAGACGACCGTGTGGAGCGATCTCCATGACGACTGTTACTGCCCTTATCACTTAGAGTGTCTGCAGGGCTTCCCAGTGACAGACTTCCCACATCGGTAGCAGTTTTGTCACTGGTTTCCTCACCAGGCAGCCACAAATCCGGGATTTGTGTCATCCATCCTATTCACATATGAGGCCGCCTTGACGCGCAATAGTATCTTCAGCTTTCATAAGTCATCTGTGGTATAGTATGCAGAACCCCCATGGTGTGGTGACAGCGAATCATCAGCATCGATGCAGCCGCAATGTGTGGGCCACGTTAATTGGCGATCGTATTTTGAGACCACTGTTCCTTCCACGTCGCCTAACAGGGTGGAACTATCGGCGTTTCTTGCGGATGACTTTGTCTCCCCTGCTGAAGTAGAACATGCTACGGTGCGTACACGCATGCGTTGAGGTACATGGAAACCATTTTCAACACATACTGTGACTGTGGCTACATGGTGCAGCACGTATTAGACCGCAGTTTGTGCAAAGATGTGCGTTGAATACATGGTCTCTAGCATGGAAACCATGCATTTCCGGGCATAAGTTCATTAGACCATTTTTGTTCCGTATCCTCTCATCAATCAATCCGTAGAATTTTTACACGATGGAAAAAATCACTATGTAACACTATAATTCAGTCAGTCATCTAGTTTATAGACATTTTTTCCTGCAAAGTTTGTCGTAATATAACTTTGATATGCAACGACTATATGCAAAGTGTGTTATATGTGATGTTAGAGTCCCTTGCTAATTTATATTTGTAGCTTATATATAGAAATATGTGAAATATATAATTTACTAAATAATATTTTGTCGTGGATTAATGAAATGAAAATGTTCGTGTATGTAATTTTATGCATTTGACTAAGTTGTCATTTGCATAAAATGGTAGACGCAGAGGGACGATTTGTAAGATATGAGTTACGTAAAAGATGGGGTGCTTTTGTACTGTACGGAAGTTACTGTGGGAGGCATAAAAGGTGGCTTGGGTTTTTGGCGCGCTACCTGTAGAATGAGAGAGGAAACGAGAGGACACAGTCCGTAGGCAGCAGTGAAAGACGCAAGAGTAGGACGGAGGAGGCGATGCCTTGCCTGGAAATTGTTACACAATAGCCTCGGATGATTACTGCTGAATTATTACGGCTTTCGTGCAAGTTGTTGGTCTAGGTCATGGACGTTAAAACGACGCCAAGAAGTATTAACTAATTCGTACTTCAAGAAATTTGTACGCCGTACCATAGGTAGTGAAGCCGCCATTGCTATTCGCCACACCCAACGACTACAGCCAACAGGTTACTAAGTGTATAATTAGAACTGTAGAAGCATGAACGATTCATTCAAAATTAACTTTTTTTGAATAATTATTGTGTTGAACATAAAATTTGGTTCATCCTGCTATTTTATTCGTAATCATTCACCTGTATAGAGTCCATTCCTGGTGTTTGATTACTCCGACTAAACCTGTTAAAAAAACATTTGTAGTCCTTTGTTCAGTATTTACAATCACTAATTTTCATCTTTGAGTAAATATCTGAAAATAATTATAGTGGGATAACTTTTAAAGTGCAGGTGAAAGTACTGTATGATTTACGTAGTAGAAATGCTGAAGTGAAGTTTTGCCAAGTACTGAATTAGATGTTTTCAGACAAATTTAACGATTTTAATATTCTTACTATCTTTGTGGCAATAAGTGAAAGTGGGTAAGTTAGTTTTTTTACAAGAATGAACGTAAACAATATTACACGTATGAAATGCCGGTCGAGCTGACCTTTCCTCCTGGAATGGCACGGTGATCTGCCTCAGTTGGACTGCTAACATTCAGATCGCTTCCTGAAGAACTCAGAAACGTGATAAAATGTTACGCAATCGACTGTAGTTAACACTACTAGTAAATAGTGAGTCTTGGGTATCGACATTTCCGTAATTCGGTATTAACAGACTGCTTGGGAAGGATTCACTAACTGTAAAATCAAAGACTTGGCCCAAGTGAACCCAATATTATGCTTTTAAGGAAATGCCGTATTCAGTGTAACCGGATTAATAAAGGATGTTACCTAGAAATTAGTTGAATATACGGCAAGGAACACCCAACTGAACCGCGAAGTAAGTTGCGCTAAACACTGACAGCTTTGACAACGTTATCTGACAAGGAATAATGTCGGGGATAATCAGTTTCCTAACATATTAATTTAGAGCACGTAGCCGCAGGTGGACAGCAGTGATTGTGTGCTCGTACCGGAAAGAGATATGAAATCAGACGTGCAAGTTGCCTCTCTGAATGGCCACGACTGAGTCTGAATGAATTCACTGTAGTGTTGGAAAAAACCGCTAACTTGGATCCGTTCTGACCAGATGATACCGCCGGATATTCGCACCATAATTGTTGTGTGTTGATGAGTAGACTGCGGATGCCGCCGAAACTCGTTTGCCAATTCAGGCTGCCTCACGAGCAGCGAGAAGTGTAAACGCATCTGCCGCCAAGTTAAGAGCGTCTGCAGCCTTCGCCACTCTGCTACTATGTCTCTCTTCCGTGAACCGTGTACTCACAAGGGAACCTCCCCATCGCACCACCCTCAGATTTAGTTATAAGTTGCACAGTGGATAGGCCTTGAAAAACTGAACAGAGATCAATCAAGAAAACAGGAAGAAGTTGTGTGGAACTATGAAAAAATAAGCAAAATATACAAACTGAGTAGTCCATGCACAAGATATGCAACATCAAGGAAGGTGTGAGCGCAGTAGAGCCATGGCCCCGTGGTTAGCATGAGCAGCTGAGGAACCAGAGGTCCTTGGTTCAAGTCTGCGCTCTAGTGAAATATTTTAATTTTTTATTTTCAGACAATTATTATCTGTCCGTCCATTATGTTTACATCACTTTTTTGGGAGTGATTATCACATCCGCAAGAAGTCCTAAATCGGGCAAGGTAGAAGAATCTTTTTACCCTTTCGACAACATATTCCTGTCATGTGACGCACATGCCGTAACCAGTGTCGTATAGAATATATCAGACGTGTTTTCCTGTGGAGGAATCGGTTGACCTATGACCTTGCGATCAAATGTTTTCTGTTCCCTTTGGAGAGGCACGTCCTTTCGTCTACTGATCGCACGGTTTTGCGGTGCGGTCGCAAAACACTGACACTAAACTTATTACAGTGAACAGAGACGCCAATGAACGAACGGACAGATCATAACTTTGCGAAAATAAAGAATGTAAAATTTTCATTTCAGGGAAGACTTGAACCAAGGACCTCTCTTACCGCACCTGCTGACGCTAACCGCGGTACCACGCCGCGCATTCGCTGAGACTCCCTTTAATGTTGCCTATCTTGCGCATGGGCTACTCAGTTTGTATGTTTGTATTTTGCTTATTTTTTTCATAGTTTCTACACAATTTCTTCCTGTTTTCTCGATTGATCTGTGTTCCGTTTTTCAAGGCCTATCCACTGTGCCAACTTCTACCTAAATCTGAGGGGGGTGCGATGGGGAGGTTCCCTTGTCAGATCTGCAAGCAAGCGTGTCTGCTAGTTGCGTCTCCTGTGTCTGCTCTGGAGTTCACGTCTAAAAAAAATAATCCGCGAGTGGGCTAAAAATTCGTTCAGCACTGTCCAGGCGGGTAACTTCGGTTGGTACAGGGCTATTACAAATGATTGAAGCGATTTCATAAATTCACTGTAGCTCCATTCAATGACATATGGTCACGACACACTACAGATACGTAGAAAAACTCAAAAGTTTTGTTCGGCTGAAGCCGCACTTCAGGTTTCTGTCGCCAGAGCGCTCGAGAGCGCAGTGAGACATAATGGCGACAGGAGCCGAGAAAGCGTATGTCGTGCTTGAAATGCACTCACATCAGTCAGTCATAACAGTGCAACGACACTTCAGGAGGAAGTTCAACAAAGATCCACCAACTGCTAACTCCATTCGGCGATGGTATGCGCAGTTCAAAGCTTCTGGATGCCTCTGTAAGGGGAAATCAACGGGTCGGCCTGCAGTGAGCGAAGAAACGGTTGAACGCGTGCTGGCAAGTTTCACGCGTAGCCCGCGGAAAATTGGCTCATGCCACAATGGAGACCGACAGCGCCGACTTCATCTTTCAACAGTATGGTGCTCCACCGCACTTCCATCATAATGTTTGGCATTTCTTAAACAGGAGATTGGAAAACCGATGGATCGGTCGTGGTGGGGATCATGATCAGCAATTCATGTCATGGCCTCCACGCTCTCCCGACTTAACCCCATGCGATTTCTTTCTGTGGGGTTATGTGAAAGATTCAGTGTTTAAACCTCCTCTACCAAGAAACGTGCCAGAACTGCGAGCTCGCATCAACGATGTTTTCGAACTCATTGATGGGGACATGCTGCGCCGAGTGTGGGAGGAACTTTATTATCGGCTTGATGTCTGCCGAATCACTAAAGGGGCACATATCGAACATTTGTGAATGCCTAAAAAAACTTTTTGAGTTATTGTACGTGTGTGCAAAGCATTTTGAAAATATCTAAAATAATAAAGTTATTGTCGAGTTGTGAAATCGCTTCAATCATTTGTAATAACCCTGTACTTTTCTCCCACCAAAAGCTGTGAAAAAGTCATCCTCCAATAGGCTAGCTTTTTGCCTGCAATGTTTCAAGAATTCTGCACTCGTGAGACTGCGGCAGTGTCTCGTTTCTTTATTCCACCAATGCACTGGGTAAGGTACACTGCTCTCCGCAGAAAGCGTTTTGACGGAAGGGCCTAGCTGAAGAACACCTATTTCTTTATTAACGGTGAAGGTGGAGTGGGGGGGGGGGGGGGGGGGGGGAAGGAAACGAGCTATGGACGTCAACTGCATCGGGACTTAACGCAGAGTGTTCTGAAGGTCGTGGATTCATTGCCCATCCAGGTGAATCAGTAATATGATTACGTCCAAAAGAACAGACACCACGCATTCATATAATCTGTTTATTTATTGGGGCGAATTTCGACGGGTCGCTGTTTTTAGCATTCCTCTGCGATCTTGTATTGTTTCCATGAGCACATGGGAAAAGTGGGCTCCCGGCATCAGACCAACGCCTGTACTGGAACAATACCAAATGGCCACATAATTGCAAAGTTTGGAAGGGGTCAACGCCTCCTAAAAGCGAGCAGCGAGTTTTTCTAAAACCGCCCCTTCTACTAGAGCACAACACATCAGGATCTCTGCGCTCGCGTCCCTACTCTGTCTAAATGCAGGATTCCCAAGACTTTTGCAGACGCAGCTGAAAAAACTACCATCACATGCACAGAATATAAAGGGTAAAAGATGGCTTGACCTTCACGGTCACTGTTAGCACACTCGTAGCTTGAACTAAGAATAAGTTGATCGGTATAAGGATGATTTTAATGGATGATTAATTGAATCTGGCTCTTACAGGAATGAGACTTGTCAAGTTGGGAATGGCTTGACGCTTCTCAAACTGTTATTAAATTTTTTCATGACATACAGATGCATGCCCCGACCCTCACCACTATGCACGCACTGCTCGATAGCGACATTGCGTATTCCGCCACGTTTTGCATTGCAGTAGGTGGTGCGCTAGGGGGGGGGGGGGGGTGAGGGGGAGGGAGAGGCTCACGTTAATTTGCACTTCACCGAACTAGAAATTACTTATTTTCTTTATTCGTCAGTTTAATGCTATTTAATAATTTTAGAAATTCCTCATTTCATTTTAGTGTCAATTTGATTCCTTGAAAAGGCATGCATTTTGAATAAGAAAATAGATTCCTTTTTAATATTTTCAGTTTCGTATTTTTCTTAAAATTCTGATAATACAGTTACAAATTAAACAGTTGTTTAGAATATTATAAAACACTTTTTGCTTTGAATATTTTTTGTTGATGTTGTACACGTAATCGTTAATAAGTTAACGAAGCAAAGCAGCTGCAGGTAGCGACTACTTAACTAATATTAGACATACGGCAAAATAATAGAAACACATACCTATCTACACCATTACATAGCCGGATATTTATAGATTACTGGCTGACTTACTCACCATCACCCATCACGAAACTACAGACGTGCGGGTGCAGCTGCAAGTAACAGGAATCTAATTTAAATTTAAGTGTAAGGAACTCTTTTCAGATAATATTTGTTTGAATTTATCCTCATCTGGAACTGAAACGTTGACGAGAAACCGTACAGATAACATAAAATATTAAGAGGTGACAGCAAGTGATAGTAAAAGACCAATTTATGACGAAAATAATTCAACAAAATTTAAGATGAAAAACCGAAATATGACGGCTGGAAAATATCAAACGTTCGTCGGTTGAAGAATCAAAAGGAGCTTCTCAGTATTCGGAAATAAACAGAATAGCTTTGGCTATTATATAACACGACGACGATTATAATATCAGCAAGAGGCTTCACGGAAAAGAGACGAGGAGTGTTAAGTCAGCGGTAGTCTGAGACTAAACTAGCGTAGGAATTCCCAAATGAGGCACGTGGCAGTTGCTGATTCGTGTAAAATATCAGAGTGATGTGATGTCCCCAACTAATACCACGCATATTATTAACAAATATTTGGTCTCTGTAGGCGTAATGTTACTGCTTCTTTTACATAAAATAATTTAATTATTACCCTCAGCCTCCACTCACCTTTTAGCTATTATATTGCAGTCCGAGGCGTTTGAAGTTATCTTTTGTCAAGGAATAACATTCGTTATTCACGTGTTTGCCTATTGCACTGATACCGTCTCAAAATTTACCCTTTTTTGGTGGGTGGCCAATTTCAATATAAATACAAAAAGTCTCTGCTGATATCAAGGATGACTTATATTGTAATATCTTTTATCCACGGATAAGTTTCATCTTCTGCAAGAACGTAATTCATTACCTAATGAGGGCACGGGCAGCCTAAGGGGTTTTGTAAATGTCTTAGTGCCTGGAAAAGTTAACTGGCCCATCCAAACTTCTGTTATTTATGTCACTGTTGAAAATTTTCTCTTCTCAAATTAAAAATACGAACGTAAGTCAATTATTGTCCTCAAAGCACTTATAAAATGTTATTGTAATCAAATAGGAAACTTACAAGAACATCAATTTTCGACAGTCTCTCTGCGTTTCAACGCACTTGGTCCATCGTTATACGAGCTACCTGATGCCCTCGTAAAAGAAGGTTCCCGATTGAGCTGCGAGCCAGGAATGCGCCGCTTCTTTCATTGCTTCGTCACAGGGAAATCGTCGGCCCTGTAATGCCTGTTTGAGTGGACCAAACAAGTGATGGTCAGAAGGAGCATGATCGGGACTATATGGAGAACGACCCAGTGTTTCAAATTTGAGTTTCTGGAGCGTATCAGCACTGTCGGCAGCAGTATGCGGACGGGCATTGTCGTGCAACAAGCAACAACACAACACCTTTTGGCAGCAATAGTCTGCGTTTGCTTCCAATTGCAGGCTTTAGCCTGGCAGTAAACATCTCACTGTAACGTACACTGCTTATTGTTGTGCCCCTTTCCAGAACTGGACCTTGTGCGTCCCAAAAAAACAGTAAGCATCAGTTTTCCAGCGGACGGTTGGGTCTTGAATTTTTTGTTGCACGGCGAATTTGGATGTTTCCATTCCATACTGTGCCGTTTACTCTCCGGCTCGTAATGATGGATCAATGTTTCGTCACCAGTAATGATCCTGTCTAAGAAGTTTCCTTCGTTACCACGGCGATCCAAATGTTATCTGCAGATGTCCAAGCGCGTTTGTTTATGCAACTGAGTGAGTTGTTTTGGGACTCATCTTGCACAAACTTTGTGAAACCCAAGTCTGCTGTGGATGATTTCGTATGCAGAGCCATGACTAATTTGCAGCCGATGTGCCACTTCGTCAACAGTTAATCGTCTGTCTAATAGAATCATTTCACGTGAACACTTAATAGTTTCTTTATTTGTGGCGGTAAACGGTCGTCCGGCTCCTTCATCGTGCATAACATTTGTGCGACCATTTCCGAATTTTTCAATCCATTCGTAGACGCTCCGTTGTGGCAAAACACTGTTCCCGTACTGTACCGAAAGTTTTCGATGATTTTCGGCCCCTGACACGCCTTCCGACCACAAAAAACGGATCACTGAACGTTGCTCTTCTTTGGTGCAAACAGACAGCGGAGCAACCATGATTAACAGCACGGCAGCGATAACGAAACTAACCTAGCAGCTTGAAAAGTGCAAAGATATAACAACAAATAAACAAAGCATGCGTCATCAACATAAAACGACAGTAATACCAAAATAAACAAAAATATAACTAAATTACGGATAATTATTGACTTACCCTCGTATTGTGGATGAGTAAAATGCTTACCTTAAACTTCGAATTGCAGGCTTTAGCCTGGCAGTAAGCATCTCACTGTAACGTATACTGTTTATTGTTGTCCCCTTTGATGTTATTCATTCGGCTCCTTGTGACATTTCCATGCGTCAAAGAATTGGTTTCTCTCTGCGGCAAGGCACGAGCAATTTTTATTTGGTCAGGGCTTTATGATAGGACGGGGGCGCAGAGGAAATTTTTCAAGCCAGGCTGGCGCCAGAATACTTCGTCTTTTTGTTGTCCGTTGAGTGACAAAAGACGGTCGCTACTTACAACCTCAATCTGCAAACAGCTGCCTTTTTTGCCATCCTCTTAGTTTCAAGTGGGCAGTCTTACGAACCAGATTTGTGGACACGTTGAGTTTCTGTGACACCATGTTGCACAAGATAAAAAAAATAATTTTATTCCGCAGTTTACTTCCTCATAGATTATATCCGTGTCCACTATAATTTTTCCACTTTTCTCCAGTACCAAACCTCAAAATTTTCCAAATATTTTCTTACCGTTATCTTAAGGTATAAGCTTCTAATTTATAAAGTACAATACTACTCTGACCCATGATTGAACGAGGCTCAACCGGCCAGTCTCCTTCCTCATCTCAGTTAGTGCAGTCATTGTTACAGCACTCCTCGATCCAGTATCCAAGAAGCTATAGGCATTTTTCGCACACTGTGCAAACATTTGCATTGGTAGAAATTTCCTGTTGATCACTAAAATCTCCCATAGTCTCACTGAAAGACCTATTATGCACCTTTGACCAGTAGTCAGCAACCGAGACGACATCAGGCAGTAGACTTATAGCAACTCACGGCTGTGAAGCCCTTGGCTGCCACGAGTATCGGTTGGTCGTATAAGAAATGCAGGAACGAACAGCCCTGGCAACCCGAGAGCGCGTAACCAGCGATGTGGTATGAAACGAACCACGTGTGCGCACTCAGTTTATCAATCAGACTGCAACAAATGTGTCTGTGAACTGTTTCTTGAAAATGATGTTGTATACAAAGCCAATAGCCTTGCCGCAATGCTCACAGTGGTCCCCATCAGATCACCGAAATTAAGCGCTTGTGTGGGCGACCGTCCGGTCTGCCGAGCGCTGTTGACAAGCGGGATGTACTCAGCCCTTGAGAGGCTAGTTGAGGAGCTACTTGACTAGGAAGTATCGTCTCTGGTCACGAAAACTAACAACGGCCGGGAGAGCCCCTGCTGACCACATACCCCTCCATATCCACATCCAGTGATGCCTGTGGGCTGAGGATGACTCGGCGGTCGGACTATACCGTTGGGCCTTCTAGGACTGTTCGGGCAGAGTTTGGTTTTTTTTTAGGTATTGAATACAAAGCTCTGTATCACTAAAACTGAAGGTCGTAGGACGATATGGAACGTCTGTTCCACTGAATATTTGTATCTGAAGATGAAAGGAAATAATTGACACCTGTGCTGGCGGAGTTTATTGAGAAACGTGAAGGAGTAATTCTGGCTCCTGAAGACATTCTTGTAAGTTTTGTCATAGTGTCCTTATTCACTATGATTCCAGTTAACGAAGTTATAATTTTCATAAAGGACATTTTTCCAGGGGATTTAACTGCTCTTTTTAGACACTGCCTTACTTCGAGTCAGTTCCAGTGGGACGATGAATTTTATGAGCAACTTGGCAGTGTAGCAGTTGGTAACCCATTAGGTCCTGCGATCGCTAATTTCTATATGGAGAAATTCGAACAACCGGCTCTGGACAAAGCAAATAAGAAACCATCTGGCTGGTATCGGTTTGTAGATGACACATTTGTGGTTTGGTCCCATGGTAGAAAGGCTTTAGACGAATTCTTTGATCATCTAAATAAAATTAATCCAAAAATCCAGTTCATCATGGAAATGGAAAATGGTAATAGAATATCTCTCTTGAATGTTTTAGTTATGAGACTGTCCGATGGAAGTTTAGAACATAGTTTTTCGGCAAGTGACACATAGCGACGGATATTTGCATAAAAACTCCAATCACCATCCACAACAAAAGAGGTGTTATTAAAGTCTTGTCGATAGAGCCGAACGGATATGCACATCAGAACACCTGGACGCTGAAATAAAACAAATGGCTACTCACGGAAAGAGGTAAAGAGAATTTTGCGACCTAGGAACAGAAGACCGAAGGACAAAGATAAACCACAAGGGCCACGCGGAGTGGCCGCGCGGTTTGAGGCGCAATGTCACGGATTGCGCTGCCCACCCCGCCGGAGCTTCGAATCCTCCCTCGGGCATGGGTGTGCGTGTTGTTGTTAGCATAAGTTAGTTTAAGTAGTGTGTAAGACTAGGGACCGATGACCTCAGCAGTTTGGTCCCTTAGGAATTCACACACATTTTGACATACTGCAAGGACGGAAAAATACAGTTTCTCTTCCTTTTATTAAAAATATAGCTGAAAGATATGTAAGATTTAAAGAAACATGACATCAGACTGCTCTTTAGACCAAGAAAGAAAATAAGCCAAGTACTCTGGTCTGTGAAGAATAAACGCGCTCCTCTGTCGACATGTGGTGTATACAAAATTCCATCTACATGTGGTAAAGTTTACAATGGAACTACCAAGAGGAGCGAAAATACACGGCTAAAAGAGCACAAAAGTCTTTGCCGACTATTAAAAAATAGAGAAAACAGCTATAGCAGAGTATGATCTTCAGCCAGCAAACCACAAAGTGAAGTTTTCTGAAACAGAAATTTCATCTACAACGTCAAATTATCATCCACGGCTTTGTAGAGAAGTCTCTAAAATTTCTAAGCATCAGGATAATTTTAATAGAAGAGAGGAGGCAATGAAACTTAGCGACATATGGACAGTACCTCTGCAGATCGCTAGACAATTTTATCTTTGACAAGACGATAATCGATAGTTAAGTTTTATCTTTGACAAGGATTATCTCTGCTCATCACGTGTTACTTCGATCACCCCCCCCCCTTTCCTACAGTATATATATGTCACTCTCGGACGTACGACCAATCACTCAGCAGAACTCAGCGGGGGAACGCCTCTGAAGATGTCCAGCGCAGCTGAAGCTAAAGGAAAAGAAATAATGATAAACCAACAATAAAGTTGATAGTTTATAAAATCAAATATATTAAAACTACCAATTAGAATAATTAAAGACAATAAAACTAAAGCTTATCTAACCTGGACGAAATGTCAGGAATGGAAGAGTTTCTTGGACCACGACCTCACATCCCGAAAGGTTTACCAGTGGCTATGTCATCCGGTCGTGAAAGCCTTCATTCTATGATTCACGTAAGTATTTTCAAGCGAAATGGTTATTAACATTCATTCGCTCTTTTCTAACACCTTAATTCTTGTTCACTTTCTTGTAACTTAATTGCTTTCCTCGATGTTACACTAGTAAAGCTAAACAAATTGTTTCAACAATAAGCGTCCTTTCTCTACCTTGCCTTCACATTCTACACTGTACAGTTTCGGATTTTTCTTTTTATTGGTAAAGATTTTTATACCATTGTAATGTATTATAACTGGTCTCTAGTTATTACTATTAAGGACAAAGATATGACGTGGGAATCAACGTAGGTAAACTATTTCCTAATCTATTAACTGCCATATTTCAATTCTTTATCTTATTTCGTTCAGAAGTTATGAGATCCTGATAAATGTACAGATAAATGTGCCAAAGTAATACTGTTCCATTTGCACCCTTCACGAACATAAACTTGAAAATGAAAAATAAAACATGGTTTATAGAACTAAATACAAATTGACTAACCTTAAAGAAAGTTACAGTTTTCCTCCTGGTGAGATGCTACCTGTGAGATTTGTGTCTCGGCCTCGATTGGATGGTCTCTCCTTGTTCATAAATCCAACAAATGAAATTAACTGACATTAACAATTAATTGAAAAAAAATTTTGGCACATTTTCTCAGAGAATTACAAAAAAGTTCAAACATATCGTTTCATCTTCATCGTTACAGCACAGGGTGGCCAGAGTACTTGTTTCGTTCTCCTGACATTTTTGTTGTGATTATTCACAGGAATTACTACCACTGCGTTTTCTGGGCCCCTCTCACAGCTCAACAGACGCGGGGAGGCCAAACTGGTTGCAATGTAATCTCATTCGTCTGATCGGTTCTACATTAGGTTGCTGGCAAACATCGACTGGTTGACAAAGGATAAGAGGTCTAAATATTCTGATCACTTTTGACTTGTGTGGGTTGCCCTCTTAGGTAGTTATTTCCTGCTTAAAAATTGCTTATTACTCATATTTCCCAATAATGCATTCATTGATCTCGGAGGCTATTTTTAACATTGTCATCACGTTTCGTTTTCCCTTTCTAATTTCAAACCAAATTTATCGTCTCTTAACATTGTTTTAGTCGAAAAAATTACATCACTTTCCACTCTGTTTTATATCAAATAGTTTTAGTGACTGCATCCATGTAACATAAAAATACACTTTGAAGGATAGTACAATGTATCAGAGTACATGTGCGGACCCACGTCCCAGTGGAAATTTAACAGAAAAGGTTTTTGCATGTTGTACATATGGAAACGCAATGAGGGAAAGGCTACAATCCTGTCACCCTCCACTCTTTACTATTGCTTCCCTTTAATTTTTTTCTACTCCCAGAACGGCGGTATTATTTCTGTACAATTCGCTGATAATCTTTCATACCCTGTATTTCATCCCTGATAAATTTCCAATTTTAAGTTCTGCATTCCGGATAACATTGTCAAAAGCTTTGTCTAAATATAGAAGTCATATAAATGTAGCTTTGCCTTTCTTTCTTCAGTCTTCCAAGATAAATAGTAGGATCAGTATTGCCTCATGTTATCCTGAGTTGTTCCCGAATTCTTCTGTAGCGATCCACTAACCTTTCCTGTAATTCCGCAAAGGACTGAGCATACCGAAACGCCTCATTGAACATTACATGTTCTCTAGCAGCCGGTACTAATTTTAATAGGGCAACAGTTAACAACTGGTCGATATTCCAGTTTCCTAACTTCTCAGATGTATGCGAACTATCAAAAAAGACAAAACATCTTCCCGAAATTGCTAGAAAATGGGGCCACGAACGAGGCAGTGCTAGCATAAAGGACACGCTGGAAACTGACTGTTCCTTTCTTTCAGACTTTAAATGATCTACTGCCCTAAGTAAACATTCATTATCAACTGTAACTAAAGGTACCTCATCCTGCAAAAGCTGAATCGTCGTCTGGATTGTCGCTCTTGTACATTTTTGTATACTTCTACCACCAAAAGCGTATCGTATGCCTAAACAGAAAAGATAGATAAAAACACATTCACACATTTACCTGTATTCTTGCGTTGACTGGTACTGCTGCTGCATCCTTTCCACTTCTGCCTTCTGTTGCTCCACTATTTCAACGTCCGTCAGTTACTTTCACAGCAAATGTAATCGGCATCGATGGGGAGGTGTGGGCGCGCAGCTCTCTGACAGAGGTGGGTGGAAGTGCGGACCATGTGAGAAGCCACTTTGATGTTTAAAATCTTTATTAACAATCATAAACAAACGTAGAGCAGTGTTTCTGCAGCAGCTGAACAGCAGACGGCGGACAGAGACCCTCAAACCGAAGCATGCTGGAACAGGCGTGCCGACGCAGGCGTTCCTTGCGGACGGTACCACATACACTCCTGGAAATTGAAATAAGAACACCGTGAATTCATTGTCCCAGGAAGGGGAAACTTTATTGACACATTTCTGGGGTCAGATACATCACATGATCACACTGACAGAACCACAGGCACATAGACACAGGCAACAGAGCATGCACAATGTCGGCACTAGTACAGTGTATATCCACCTTTCGCAGCAATGCAGGCTGCTATTCTCCCATGGAGACGATCGTAGAGATGCTGGATGTAGTCCTGTGGAACGGCTTGCCATGCCATTTCCACCTGGCGCCTCAGTTGGACCAGCGTTCGTGCTGGACGTGCACATCGCGTGAGACGACGCTTCATCCAGTCCCAAACATGCTCAATGGGGGACAGATCCGGAGATCTTGCTGGCCAGGGTAGTTGACTTACACCTTCTAGAGCACGTTGGGTGGCACGGGATACATGCGGACGTGCATTGTCCTGTTGGAACAGCAAGTTCCCTTACCTGTCTAGGAATGGTAGAACGATGGGTTCGATGACGGTTTGGATGTACCGTGCACTATTCAGTGTCCCCTCGACGATCACCAGTGGTGTACGGCCAGTGTAGGAGATCGCTCCCCACACCATGATGCCGGGTGTTGGCCCTGTGTGCCTCGGTCGTATGCAGTCCTGATTGTGGCGCTCACCTGCACGGCGCCAAACACGCATACGACCATCATTGGCACCAAGGCAGAAGCGACTCTCATCGCTGAAGACGACACGTCTCCATTCGTCCCTCCATTCACGCCTGTCGCGACACCACTGGAGGCGGGCTGCACGATGTTGGGGCGTGAGCGGAAGACGGCCTAACGGTGTGCGGGACCGTAGCCCAGCTTCATGGAGACGGTTGCGAATGGTCCTCGCCGATACCCCAGGAGCAACAGTGTCCCTAATTTGCTGGGAAGTGGCGCTGCGGTCCCCTATGGCACTGCGTAGGATCCTACGGTCTTGGCGTGCATCCGTGCGTCGCTGCGGTCCGGTCGCAGGTCGACGGGCACGTGCACCTTCCGCCGACCACTGGCGACAACATCGATGTACTGTGGAGACCTCACGCCCCACGTGTTGAGCAATTCAGCGGTACGTCCACCCGGCCTCCCGCATGCCCACTATACGCCCTCGCTCAAAGTCCGTCAACTGCACACGCGGTTCACGTCCACGCTGTCGCGGCATGCTACCAGTGTTAAAGACTGCGATGGAGCTCCGTATGCCACGGCAAACTGGCTGACACCGACGGCGGCGGTGCACAAATGCTGCGCAGCTAGCGCCATTCGACGGCCAACACCGCGGTTCCTGGTGTGTCCGCTGTGCCGTGCGTGTGATCATTGCTTGTACAGCCCTCTCGCAGTGTCCGGAGCAAGTATGGTGGGTCTGACACACCGGTGTCAATGTGTTTTTTTTCCATTTCCAGGAGTGTAGCT
Source organism: Schistocerca cancellata (assembly GCF_023864275.1). Classification (NCBI taxonomy): domain Eukaryota; kingdom Metazoa; phylum Arthropoda; class Insecta; order Orthoptera; family Acrididae; genus Schistocerca; species Schistocerca cancellata. The sequence goes on along the minus strand of NC_064633.1, from coordinate 573,813,728 downwards.
TTTGCAAACTCTGCATGGTGGCGGGCAGTTGTTGGCTAAATGAAGGCGGTGGTGCAGCAGCACGTTGACAGGTACCTGGGCCAGGCGGGATTGCCCAGTGGGACTGCGAGGGTGACGAATGTGGCACTGTAGCCTGGGGAGCGGTGGCTGGGGACCAGGGCCGCCGGCAGTCGGCCAGAGGGTGGCGCTCGCAGTGGCGATGCTGGCTGGCTGCCCGATGAACACAGCGGCTGCTGCCACAGGCCGAGCGACGTCATCGGTATTTCACCCAGCTCTATCACTGGGGGTGGCTTAAATACCGATGTCTGGGCGCTAAACGTGCGTAAGAAGCTGTTTCCTGTGTCTCGTAGAAGCGTCTCGAATGGGGCCAGTGTTCTAAGTGTGGGTGTGATCAGGCGGAAGTAGCTCGACGCGAAAGTGACCCAACAACGAAGGGTTGCTGCGTCGTCGTCTGCGGCTGCTGGCGGTGGCTGCAGACTGGTCACGACTCTGGGCTGTGCTGAAGTCTTGCGCCGTTGCGAGGCTCTCCCCTTTTTATTCTCGTTTGGAGCGAGGGAAAAATGATTGTTGAAATTACTCTCTGCGTGCTGTAATTAGTCTAACACGTTTTCACCACCAGTACGGGATTGATGTCCATAATACAGGGTGATTCAAAAAGAATACCACAACTTTAGGAATTTAAAACTCTGCAACGACAAAAGGCAGAGCTAAGCACTATCTGTCGGCGAATTAAGGGAGCTATAAAGTTTCATTTACTTGTACATTTGTTCGCTTGAGGCGCTGTTGACTAGGCGTCAGCGTCAGTTGATGCTAAGATGGCGACCGCTCAACAGAAAGCTTTTTGTGTTACTGAGTACGGCAGAAGTGAATCGACGACAGTTGTTCAGCGTGCATTTCGAACGAAGTATGGTGTTAAACCTCCTGATAGGTGGTGTATTAAACGTTGGTATAAACAGTTTACAGAGAATGGGTGTTTGTTCGCAGCCCAGGAAAATCGACTCGCAGAGCTAGCAGAGAGCTGCAAATTCCACAATCAACTGTATGGAGAGTCCTACGAAAAGGGTTAGTTATGAAACCTGAACGTCAACTACCCGAGGCGATGGATCGGCCGCCAGGCAGCCCGTGACAGAGCACTTGATAACTGGCCTCCAAGAAGCCCTGATCTTACCCCCTGCGATTTTTTCTTATGGGGGTATGTTAAGGATATGATGTTTCGGCCACCTCTCCCAGCCACCATTGATGATTTGAACCGAGAAATAACAGCAGCTATCAAAATTGTTACGCCTGATATGCTACAGAGAGTGTGGAACGAGTTGTAGTATCGGGTTGATATTGCTCGAGTTTCTGGAGGGGGCCGTATTGAACATCTCTGAACTTGTATTTGAGTGAAAAAAAAACCTTTTTAAATACTCTTTGTAATGATGTATAACAGAATGTTATATTATTTTTCTTTCATTAAATACACATTTTTAAAGTTGTGATATTCTTTTTGAATCACCCTGTATATTCATAGCTTCATCACTTAAAGTAGGCTCTTGAAACTTTGAATGTAAGCTTCCGCACGATAGTTTGTGTATATTTAAGCGTCTGCCATATCTGTTCTTTCAGCATCCCGGTCCAAAAACCCTGTGACAATTCGTAATGCCCTTCTCCATATACCGGTACATTCTTTGTCCCCTATTAGTTCTGTTTGCTATACAATGAGGTGTCAAAAGTCATGGGGTTCCTCCGAATATCGTGTCGGACCTCCTTCACCCCGGTGTAATGGAGCATCTCGACGTGGCACGGACTCAACATGTCGTTGTAAGTTCCCTGCAGAGATATTGAGCCATAATTGCGGAAGTGTTGCCGGTGCAGGATTCTGTGCACGACTTCATCTGTCCATTGTGTTCTATAAATGTTCGCGGGTGACCGGGCGACCTGGGTGGCCAAATAATTCTCTCTAATTGTCTAGAACGTCAGAAAGTTCTTCAAGCCAGTCACAAACAATTTTAACTCTTGACATGACATCGTTATTTGGGAACATGAATTCTATTAAAGACTGCAAATGGTCTCCAAATTGCCGAACATAGTCATTTCCGGTCAGTGGTCGCTTAATTTTGACCAGATAACCCAGTCCATTTCATATAAACACAGCCCACACTGAAAGTTAGCCCAAGTGGGGGCTATATAAATGATTGTGTTGGCATAATTTTAGTGTTCAAACAACATTTATTTTTTTCTAAAAAAACAGACATAAATTATGGTAAACAAGTTATTGATCGAATACTGTAAAAAACTAACAGGTGGTTTAAGACTGCACTGGAAAAAGATCCTAGGTTAGCAAAGACGGTTTAACTCTGGCCCTAAAATTGTGGATAGTGCAATCTGAATTGATCTGACGCTGATTGGTCAAATCTACTGAAGTTTCTCTATATAGGTGCAGCTGGGAGCAAGTGGCGATTGAGATCTATACGCCCTGACAATGCCAGAGCGGCAGTACGTTACTCTGTTTGCTTTGTGTGGCGTTGTAAATTGCAGCTGGCTAGATATGTGCGGCGAAGGTGAGACATGGAGTCGGCACCTGTGAATCGATCGCGGCCACGAAAGAAATGCAAAAATCTCACGGTCTAGCGATCAGGCAGATGGATCGCAATTTACTCTCTACCAGAGCCCTGAAATCATGATAGATTTCAGTGTGTGACACACCCATTCGCTGGTCATACCAAGGACGAATTTGGATCTCTTATACGACAGAGCATACAAGGATACCAAAAGTCAAGACTGGTAAATCAAAACGAATAAGTGTGCCCTCGGCAAACGAGCAGTCCGAGACGTTTGAATTCACACCGTCGGTACAGTGAGAACTTCACCACAGGTTCCCCAGTCCAAACTACTCGCAAGTGAAGTCAGTCTCAAGAGAGGTCCCAAGTACCAACCACACAAACCACAGCCTCGACCAAAAGCTCTTCAGACCAAATTCCCGCAACCACGTGCTTTGCACCTCTCCAGAAAGGAATCCGTTTTCCTGCAAAGTGCACGAACGACACTGCTTTCACGCCGTTTTGAGCCAATCACAAGGCTCTAGAGGCGCTAAATCTCCCCTCCCACACAACACCACAAACTCATGTCGAACCAGGGCAAGAGTTAATAAACCTGCATCTCTAAAAACAAGGAAACTGCCAATTCCCTGAATGAGATCTTCACTCTGCAGCGGAGTGTGCGCCGACATGAAACTTCCTGACAGATTAAAACTGTGTGCCGGACCGAGATTCGAACTCCCGAGTTCGAATCTCGGTCCGGCACACAATTTTAATCTGTCAGGAAGTTTCATGCCAATTCCCTGTTGTTTATTTTAAGTTTTGTCAGAGGGGGAAGAGATGATTTTCTCCAAAGTCATGTCGCTTCCCACCGCAACAAGCAAACAGATATAGTCTTGAAGATCTTTCTCTAGATCGCCTTTGTCTTGGAGCTTACTAATCCTAGGTATGAGGTGTAATAAAGATTCTATCTCTAAACGTTTCTCAGACGCCAGAGTTTCTTATACAACTGAGGTGGCCGATGGAAGTGGTTCACAGGCCTATTTGCACTATTGGCAAACATGAAAACAGGTGAATTTTTATTACGTGTGGCTCTGCTCACAATTCCTGGCTTACAGCTCCACTGTGTGGACAAATCCCTTCAGACCATTGCCTCTAGCCCACAGTTCTGCTGGCGCCACGACAGGTATTGCAGCATTGTTCTGCTGGAGACCTGTCTTGACAAGGGGCTGTCCTGTTTGCCCTGTATGGTTGTGGGCCTGTCGGGCAAGGAGGGGCTGAGGGAGGGGCTGGCCGCCAATTGCTTTCAACTCCCAACATGCAGTTTCTACGATCTAAGAACCATAAAAGTACCTTATGCTTTTAGTGCCCTATGAGGCTCTGTCGTAGTCCACTCAGGCTTTTAACTTTCTAGAGTCTCGCTCAAGGTTTGTCAGCTCATAATAAAATCTTTAATATTTTCTGTATGCGAAAAATAGATGGGAGAGTAACTTGTCCTCTCTCAACACCATAGTGGAGCCACCACTAGCTCGCCCAGTGCCTTGTTGACAACTTTATGGCTTTCTGGTGCCTGCACCACACTCGAACCTTACCGTCAGCTCTTACCAACTCGGATTGTGACTCATCTGACCGATTCACGGTGTGCCAAACGTCTAGCGTCCAACCGATATGGTCATGAGCCCAGGAGAGACACTGCAGGCGATGGCGTCATGTTAGCAAGGGCACTCGCGCCGGTCGGCTGCTGCCATGGCCCGTTGAAGCCAAATTTCGTCGCACTGTCCTAAGACATAAGTTTGTCGTACGTCCCACATTGATTTCTACAGTTACTTTATGTAGTATTGCTTGTGTTTAAGACTGACAACTCTACTCAAACACTGCTGCTTTCGGTAATTAAGTGGAGGCCGTCGCCTTCGGCCACTACGTTGTCCATGGTGACAGTTAATGCCTCAAATACGGTATTCTCCCACAATCTTGACCCTGTCGATCTCAGAATACTGAATTCCCTAAGAATTTTGGAAATAGAATGTCCCATGCGTCTAGCTCCAATTACCACCCGGCGTTCAGAGTCTGTTAATTCCTGTCGTGTGGCCACAATTCACACATTTTCAGGTGTAGTGTATCATCTGAGTACAAATGACAACTCTGCTAGTGCGCTGCCCTTTTATACCTTGTGTCCGCTATACTGCCACCATCCGTATATGTGGGTATCGCTACGCCATGTCTTTTGTCACCCCAGTGTACGTCCCACACTCTTCAGCAATATTCTAAGACTGGTCGATGAGATAGTAGCTTTTATGTCATGTGCTATGACTGCAATGTTTAATTGTGTTCATGGTGTGCACTGTAACTGTTAGAAACTATGGATGTACGGAGCTGTGATTTGGTCAAATTTGGGATCAACTGGTGAATGTGTGGTAGTAATAGTAGTAGTAGTAGTAGTAGTAGTAGTGGTAGTAGTAATTTTAGTCACATATACACTTCTGGAAATGGAAAAAAGAACACATTGACACCGGTGTGTCAGACCCACCATACTTGCTCCGGACACTGCGAGAGGGCTGTACAAGCAATGATCACACGCACGGCACAGCGGACACACCAGGAACCGCGGTGTTGGCCGTCGAATGGCGCTAGCTGCGCAGCATTTGTGCACCGCCGCCGTCAGTGTCAGCCAGTTTGCCGTGGCATACGGAGCTCCATCGCAGTCTTTAACACTGGTAGCATGCCGCGACAGCGTGGACGTGAACCGTATGTGCAGTTGACGGACTTTGAGCGAGGGCGTATAGTGGGCATGCGGAAGGCCGGGTGGACGTACCGCCGAATTGCTCAACACGTGGGGCGTGAGGTCTCCACAGTACATCGATGTTGTCGCCAGTGGTCGGCGGAAGGTGCACGTGCCCGTCGACCTGGGACCGGACCGCAGCGACGCACGGATGCACGCCAAGACCGTAGGATCCTACGCAGTGCCGTAGGGGACCGCACCGCCACTTCCCAGCAAATTAGGGACACTGTTGCTCCTGGGGTATCGGCGAGGACCATTCGCAACCGTCTCCATGAAGCTGGGCTACAGGTCCCGCACACCGTTAGGCCGTCTTCCGCTCACGCCCCAACATCGTGCAGCCCGCCTCCAGTGGTGTCGCGACAGGCGTGAATGGAGGGACGAATGGAGACGTGTCGTCTTCAGCGATGAGAGTCGCTTCTGCCTTGGTGCCAATGATGGTCGTATGCGTGTTTGGCGCCGTGCAGGTGAGCGCCACAATCAGGACTGTATACGGCCGAGGCACACAGGGCCAACACCCGGCATCATGGTGTGGGGAGCGATCTCCTACACTGGCCGTACACCACTGGTGATCGTCGAGGGGACACTGCATAATGCACGGTACATCCAAACCGTCATCGAACCCATAGTTCTACCATTCCTAGACCGGTAAGGGAACTTGCTGTTCCAACAGGACAATGCACGTCCGCATGTATCCCGTGCCACCCAACGTGCTCTAGAAGGTGTAAGTCAACTACCCTGGCCAGCAAGATCTCCGGATCTGTCCCCCCATTGAGCATGTTTGGGACTGGATGAAGCGTCGTCTCACGCGGTCTGCACGTCCAGCACGAACGCTGGTCCAACTGAGGCGCCAGGTGGAAATGGCATAGCAAGCCGTTCCACAGGACTACATCCAGCATCTCTACGATCGTCTCCATGGGAGAATAGCAGCCTGCATTGCTGCGAATGGTGGATATACATTGTACTAGTGCCGACATTGTGCATGCTCTGTTGCCTGTGTCTATGTGCCTGTGGTTCTGTCAGTGTGATCATGTGATGTATCTGACCCCAGGAATGTGTCAATAAAGTTTCCCCTTCCTGGGACAATGAATTCACGGTGTTCTTATTTCAATTTCCAGGAGTGTAGATCATTTTTTACAAGGATACGAGACATGTCTCTTGCAGATATAAAGCAAAGCGTTAGCTTAATTTAGACGTATTTTGATTGTTATTGAAGAGTGAGTATTTGGAGGACTATTGCGCCTAGTTAGTCACTGGAGAGCTTTCCAATACTTGTTTCAATTTATGGGTAATATTGTGTTCAGTTCTGTGCATGTCCGTCTCCAATGCATACGCACTTCTGTATTCAGTAAATTGCGCAGAGTCCCTGTGATTGTTGATTGTGTGTCAGTGTGTCCTGGTCCTGATCTGTGCCTTGAGTGACACCTTGATTCCCCCTGGCCTCCATGCGGCTCATTGGTGCCTGACAGTGGACGAGATCGCACAGGTGTCTCTGCGACTGCTAAGATGGATACGGAGTGCAGAGTTCAGTGTGGCTGCTTCGTCACCTGTATATCCCCTGAATACAGCAATTTCTTCTTTAGAGGTTATGCTGTGTCCTCCAGAAGTTATGGGATAGATTCATGCACAGAGACCGGGCCACACTGCATGGCGAGTTATGGTCGAACGCCATAGAAGGTGCACACAAGTTGGACTATGCTATGCTCCCGCCTTACGTCACATTAATAAACTGGCGTAAAAAAATTGAAGACGAAAGTAAATATCGCTTGTTTTGTCACTGCCAAGTAACATAGCTCGATGAAACTTGTACCAGGCATTGAATGAACTGCTATAGTATAGTACAAAGGAAAAGGATCGCATGGTCCTGATGGCCAGGAGGCCCATCCGGGGAAGTATGGTCACCGGGTGCAAGTCTTATTCCAGATGATGCAACATTGGGCGACTTCCGTGTCGGTGATGATGACAGCACAACACCCAATCGACGAGTGGAGATGGTCTCCAACCTGACCGGGAATCGAACCCGGGCCACTGCATAAGAACCTGGGCCACTGCATGGTAGGCAAACACGTTGCCACTCAGCTAAGTAGGCGGACAGTATACTACACACGGTAACTGAAACAAATACGCAATCAGACGAACAGAAATGATACTTTTACTCGAATACAGTAAATACACTCCTGGAAATTGAAATAAGAACACCGTGAATTCATTGTCCCAGGAAGGGGAAACTTTATTGACACATTCCTGGGGTCAGATACATCACATGATCACACTGACAGAACCACAGGCACATAGACACAGGAAACAGAGCATGCACAAGGCGGCACTAGTACAGTGTATATCCACCTTTCGCAGCAATGCAGGCTGCTATTCTCCCATGGAGACGATCGTAGAGATGCTGGATGTAGTCCTGTGGAACGGCTTGCCATTCCATTTCCACCTGGCGCCTCAGTTGGACCAGCGTTCGTGCTGGACGTGCAGACCGCGTGAGACGACGCTTCATCCAGTCCCAAACATGCTCAATGGGGGACAGATCCGGAGATCTTGCTGGCCAGGGTAGTTGACTTACACCTTCTAGAGCACGTTGGGTGGCACGGGATACATGCGTACGTGCATTGTCCTGTTGGAACAGCAAGTTCCCTTGCCGGTCTATGAATGGTAGAACGATGGGTTCGATGACGGTTTGGATGTACCGTGCACTATTCAGTGTCCCCTCGACGATCACCAGTGGTGTACGGCCAGTGTAGGAGATCGCTCCCAACACCATGATGCCGGGTGTTGGCCCTGTGTGCCTCGGTCGTATGCAGTCCTGATTGTGGCGCTCACCTGCACGGCGCCAAACACGCATACGACCATCATTGGCACCAAGGCAGAAGCGACTCTCATCGCTGAAGACGACACGTCTCCATTCGTCCCTCCATTCACGCCTGTCGCGACACCACTGGAGGCGGGCTGCACGATGTTGGGGCGTGAGCGGAAGACGGCCTAACGGTGTGCGGGACCGTAGCCCAGCTTCATGGAGACGGTTGCGAATGGTCCTCGCCGATACCCCAGGAGCAACAGTGTCCCTAATTTGCTGGGAAGTGGCGGTGCGGTCCCCTACGGCACTGCGTAGGATCCTACGGTCTTGGCGTGCATCCGTGCGTCGCTGCGGTCCGGTCCCAGGTCGACGGGCACGTGCACCTTCCGCCGACCACTGGCGACAACATCGATGTACTGTGGAGACCTCACGCTCCACGTGTTGAGCAATTCGGCGGTACGTCCACCCGGCCTCCCGCATGCCCACTATACGCCCTGGCTCAAAGTCCGTCAACTGCACATACGGTTCACGTCCACGCTGTCGCGGCATGCTACCAGTGTTAAAGACTGCGATGGAGCTCCGTATGCCACGGCAAACTGGCTGACACTGACGGCGGCGGTGCACAAATGCTGCGCAGCTAGCGCCATTCGACGGCCAACACCGCGGTTCCTGGTGTGTCCGCTGTGCCGTGCGTGTGATCATTGCTTGTACAGCCCTCTCGCAGTGTCCGGAGCAAGTATGGTGGGTCTGACACACCGGTGTCAATGTGTTCTTTTTTCCATTTCCAGGAGTGTATATTGAAATCACTGTGGTTCATTATGGTCCCATGGAAATAAAATAGCGTGTGTGATCACCACGGATGGCAGTGGATGCTCTGCACCGTGCTCCCGTGCTGCCCACATATTTGGTAGAAAGTACTTGCCATAACGCGTTCAGATTCTCCGTCAGAGCAGTTGACAACTGTTGTGGACGTGCTGAAATACGTCTCTCCAATGCACCCCACACGTGGCCGACAGGATTTAAGTCGGGGGACGGGCAGGCCAGGCCATTCTCAGAATATCCTCTTCTTCCAAGATCTCCTCCACCTCCCCTATTCGATGCTTTCGCGCATTGTCATTCGTAAAAGTGAAGTCAGGATTGAATGCACCCATGACAAGAGCGCACCTGTGGAGGGAGTACAGATTCACAATAACGTTGATAAGTGAGTGTACAGTGTTAAATAAATTTAGAGGTCGATAACCCTATGCAACATAATGCTCTCCCCACAACATAGCACCTGGACCACCAGACCGATCATGCTCGGCATGTGCCTCGGTTCATTACGTGTTCCCACCTCTTGCCGCATGAGCGGACGTCCAAAATCACTACTCAGATTGGATCTGCTCTCATCCGAGAAGACCACGTGGCTCCACTCTTCGTCGGTCCAGTCCCTATGCTCATAGCACCATCGCAAACGGTACCACCTATGTGCGGGCGTCAACAGAACACAATGTACTGGTCGTAATGCAAGAAGGACCACCCCCATGCAGCCACCGTGTCGCTGTGGTGTCTGAGACTGCATGCTCTGCAGTACTGTCAATGTGGTTGCAATTGCACCCATTGTTTGCCGTGGGTCCCTTCTTGCCTGCTAGACAATGTAGAGGTCATCAACTGCTGCAGTTGACCGCGGTCGGCCACCATCTCTCTTTCGTTCAGCAGCGTCTGCGGTTCGAAACGTTCCCTATTAATGTAAAACAATGCTGTGAAAACTCGAATCTGCTGGCTAGACTCGTCAAACGTCGGCCTTCTTTCGGTCTCCCGATACTTCCTCGTGTGTGACGCCATCCAGATATTGTCCCTTGGCCATGATGTAATGAAGAACGTCTGCACAGTAAACCGTAACAGCTCACTGATTGACACACACTGTCTTTTCCCTGCTCCTTCAAGTGCCTTGCGTCGTAGCGCTAGACCCATTTGGCGCTATAGTCACAATAACGTCACGTCATGTGAAGTCCCCCTATCTGTGCACGACTGGGAGATATCTCCGCGAACATGCTCCCGCACTTTAATTCATTTCCGCTGCGTATTTAATGTGTTACGTTACATTATCTAGCTCTTCCTGAAGTTTTGTAGAGCAGTGTGAACATCCGCCAAAGGCGGATATGATTGGACACATGGTATATCGACAGTTAGATCAACAGAGCCGAACTAGACATCCTGCTAGTTATCTTAGTCACCGTTCATTTGATTCAGTGCTATATCAATGTTCAAAGATTGATCAATACAAGTCAACAATTAATTACATTGCTATGCATTATCTTCACACTTTAGATACGTAAGGTAAGATTTCTTTTTTAAGAAATAAACAAATCAAAAAACGTTTTGCATCACCTCGGTTCCGAGAGTTCCGGAACCTGTACAGAAAACTGGAATAGAGATCAACATAAACATCATTTCCGCCTTTTTTATTGCTCATGAAAACAACACATTGCATGTTGTACCACCATACAGTGAGATCTTCAGAGGTGGTGGTCCAGATTGCTGTACACACCGGTACCCTTCATACCCAGTAGCACGTCCTCTTGCATTAATGCATGCATGTATTCATCGTGGCATACTATCCACAAATTCATCAAGGCACTGTTGGTCCAGATTGTCCCACTGCTCAACGGCGATTCGGCGTCCATAAACAGCCCTTTTCAATCTATCTCAGGCATGTTCGATAGGGTTCTTGTGTGGAAAACATGCTGGCCACTCTAGTCGAGCGATGTCGTTATCCTGAAGGAACTCATCCACAAGATATGCACGATGGGAGCGCGAAATGTCGTCCATGGACACAAATGCCTCGTCACTATGCTGCCGATATGGTTGAACTATCGGTCGGAGGATAGCATTCACGTATCGTACAGCCGTTACGGTGCCTTCCATGACCACCAGCGGCGTACGTAGGCCCCACATAAAGCCACTCTAAAACAGCTGGGAACCTCTATCTCGCTGCACTCGCTGGACAGTGTGACTAAGGCGTTCAGCCTGACTGGGTTACCTCCAAACACGTCTCCGACGATTGTCTGCTTGAAGGCATACGCGACACTCATCGGTGAAGAGAACATGGTGCCAATCCTGAGCGATCCATTCGCCATGTTGTTGGGTCCATCTGTGCCGCGCTGCATGGTGTCGTGGTTGCAAAGATCGACCGCGCTCTGGGCGTCGGGAGTGAAGTTGCGAGTCATGCAGCCTATTGCGCACAGCTTGACTCGTAACACGACGTCCTGTGGCTGCACGAAAAGCATTATTGAACATGATGGCCTTGGTGTCAGGGTTCCTCCGAGCCATAATCCGTAGGTACCGGTCATCTACTGTTGTAGTAGCCCTTGGGCGGCCTGAGCGAGGCATGCCATCGACAGTTACTGTCTCTCTGTATCTCCTCCATGTCCGAACAACATCGCTTTGGTTCACTCCGAGACCCCTGATACTTCCCTTGTTGAGAGCCCTTCCTGGCACAAAGTAATAATGCGGACGCGATCGAATCGCAGTATTGACCGTCTAGGCATGACTGAACTGCAGACGACACTAGCCGTGTACCTCCTTCCTGGTGGAACGACTGGAACTGATCGGCTTTCGGACCCCCTCCGTCTAATAGGCGCTGCTCATACATCGTGGTTTACATCTTTGGGCGGGTTTAATGACATCTCTGAACAGTCAAAGGGACTGTGTCTGTGATACAATATCCACAGTGAACGTCTGTCTTCAGGCGTTATGGGAACTGGGGTGATGCAAAACTTTTTATGATGTGTGTATTTTAGACTGTTACCAGTTTGTGTTGTTTTCAGTTTTGCTTTAGTCTGCGTAAATCCGTTTGGTCCCGTGCCGAGGATGTTTACTTTCTGCGTGCAAGCAAGCGACATCAATAACTGCAACTACTTTCGGTGGTAGCGGGTTCTCATGCTGCCACATTACTTTTGCTTGACGCTAAGAGTATTTGCTGAATACAACACAGAAAATTGGCAACGAGGAAAAAGCAACGTACAATGTCACATCCTAAATGGTTTCGTATTCACAAGTTTTCTACTCATATCTTCTTGAATCTTTCTATATAATCTTGTTCTCACGAATTTGTAAGGTAAGACCATTTGTTAATCATCCTCTGTATGCATTCGCACCAGCTGTTATTATACTCAGTTATTGTACATTCAGTTGGCTGTAGTGTCAGCTCTTGTGTTATCGTTGTTTCTTGTAGGTCTGCTTCTTTTCATAATTTCTGCTCTCTGTATTTTTCCTGAAGTGTTTTATACAATAAGAAAAATGTTATTGAAGAAAAAAGTGCAAAAGTGACCTTCAAACGTGTTTTTCTTGAACAACTCGAAAACTGTGGCCGGCAGCGAAAATGTATTTTCTCTGGGACTAATAGTTAGCACACAGCGAGCGAGACAATATGAAAATCGTGGCCGGACGGTGTGGCCGAGCGGTTCTAGGCACTTCAGTCTGGAACCACGTGACCGCTGCAGTCGCAGGTTCGAATCCTGGTCATGGACGTGTGTGATGTCCTTAGGTTAGTTAGGTTTAAGTAGTTCTAAGTCTACGGGACTGATGACCTCAGATGTTAAGTCTTGAGTCCCATAGTGCTCAGAGCCTTTTTTTGTTTTTTTTTTTGTTTTGTTTTGAAAATCACGTTCTTGGTTTATGAAGGCGTTGCGGGTTGCATGAAACCTAGATGTAAGGGCAGCTGAAACGCCTGTAAATATACATTATTCTCAAATTTAATTGTATGAGATCTACTGGAGCATAAGCAGAAGAGGAAACATCAAGAAGAATGAAACCAAATGAAGGGTGTGACCAGATGTTTCTCACTGTCACTGTTTCGGCCAGAGGAACAGCACTCTTACCACGTAATGAATGTGTTTCAGTATAAGCTTTCTCCGAGGCAGAGACGGCATTGCAATTACACAATTTTACGTGATGCTGATTGTGGCTTGAATGTTTTATATGTGAAATATTTTGTTTAACCGTTTGGATTTGATGCCGCAATAAAAAGCGGACCCTCGCTGCAGGAAGCGAGGTTTGTCGCTGATGACAGGACTCTCCCTCCGGAGTACATTCCATACTAAGAATTCTTTTCTTAAAAGTCTTCTAATTTTTATGGTTGACTCCTCACATGACATTGAACGTTAGTAGCAAAGAGTACAGTACCTAAATCAAGCCGAAAGCATATGCTCGTACATAATTTGCTTATTTCATTCAAATTAAAAATAATGAGTTCGTCCAAACTCAGTTAACAGGGTGTTCCAGCGAGAGGCGGAGCGTAGTACCGACCATTCTTGAAGAAACCTTCTATTGCCGATCGTCACACTTATGTGAAGCTTAAGAAGTTGTAAGTAGGCTGTTTATGTTTTCTTTATGTAAGTAGGCTGTTTATGTTTTCTTATTGGCAACGTTACGTAGCGCTCTATATGAAAATCACTGGCTGTGCTGTGTGCAGTCTGTGGCTAGTTTGCATTGTTGTCTGCCATTGTAGTGTTGGGCAGCGGCAGCTGGATGTGAACAGCGTGTAGCGTTGCGCAGTTGGAGGTGAGCCGCCAGCAGTGGTGGATGTGGGGAGAGAGATGGCGGCGTTTTGAAATTTGTCATGAACTGCTATATATATTATGACTATTAAGGTAAATACATTGCTTGTTCTCTATTAAAATCTTTCATTTGCTAACTATGCCTATCAGTAGTTAGTGCCTTCCGTAGTTTGAATCTTTTATTTAGCTGGCAGTAGTGGCGCTCGCTGCATTGCAGTAGTTCGAGTAACGAAGATTTTTGTGAGGTAAGTGATTTGTGAAAGGTATAGTTTAATGTTACTCAGGGCCATTCTTTTGCAGGGATCTTTGATAGTCAGATTGCGTTGCGCTAAAAACATTGTGTGTCAGTTTAAGCACAGTCTTGTATAAATTGTTCTAAGGGGACGTTTCAAAGTTAACCATGTAGACATACTGAAACTCCAAGGCTTGCAGGCTACAACTACCTGCTCTAGGAGACACATGGCACCATAATGATGTATAAGATGTTTGATGCTGTGATGATTTTTAATCCACCATTATTTTCCTACGTTCATCCTATTTATCTTTTATTTTTATCTCATATTGTAACAATAAACACTGAACCACTCTTACAAACCTAATAACGCCAAATAGACCGAAACTAGTTATGCGAGAAGTACAAAAAAGTAAATAAAATGTTTGCTCTCTAGTCTGCGTTTATTCGAAAACGTGTCAAAATGATTGCTGCCTCTGATGTAGACGTTATGTCTTCTTTTGGGGAATAGTGACTATCTGTCTCGCGGTTTCTATATCTACATCTACATACATACTCCACCAGCAACCAAACGGTGTGTGGCGGAGGGCACAATTCGCGCCAAACTCATATTCCCCCCCCCCCCCCCCCCCCTGTTCCACTCGCTGATCGCGCGAGGAAAAAACGACTGTCTGAATGCCTCAGTACGAGCTCTAATTTCCTTTATCTTTGAATGGTGATCACTGCGCGATTTGAAAGTTGGTGGCAATAATATATGCTCTACATCCTCGGCGAAGATCGGATATCGGAGTTTAGTGAGCAGCCCTTTCTGTTTAGCGCGTCGTCTATCTGCAAGTGTATCCCACTTCAAACTTTCTATGATTTTCTTTCGCTCTCGCGATGGCTAAATGTACCAGTCACGAATCTTGCCGCTCTTCTTTGGACCTTCTCAATCCCTTGAATCAGACCCAACTGGCAAGGGTTCCATACAGACGAACAATACTCCAAGAATGGACGACCTAACGTATTGTAAGCTTTTGCCTTTGTTGAAGCACTGCATCGCTTCAGGATTCTACCAATAAACCGCAATATAGAGTTCGCCTTACCCGTTACTTGAGTAATCTGATCATTCCATTTGAGATCATTTCGAATAGTCACACCCAGATACTTGAGTCATGTTACCGCTTCCAAAAACTGATCATTTATTTTGTACTCATACATTAATGGGGATTTTCGCCTTGTTATACGCAGTAGGTTACACTTACTAATACTGAGAGATAACTGCCAGTCATTACACCACGCATTTATTTTCTGCAAATCCTCATTGATTTGTTCACAACTTTCTTGTGATACTACTTCCATGTAGACTAAAGCATCATCGGCAAACAGTCTAAGGTCGTTGTCAATACCATCAACCAGATCGTTTATGTAAATCGTAAAAAGCAGAGGACGAATGTAAAATTATAGAGATTCGAGCGCGCACGGAGGCTTTCCGGCAGTCGTTCTTCCCGCGAACCATACGCGACTGGAACAGGAAAGGGAGGTAATGACGGTGGCACGTAAAGTGCCCTTCGCCACACACCGTTGGGTGGCTTGCGGAGTATAAATGTAGATGTAGATGTAGACCTATTACTCTGCCCTGGGGCACACCTGAATTTTCGCTTGTTTCTGTTCAAGTCACCCCTGTCTGTTAGAAAACTTTCTATCCAACCACATATCATCGGATAGACCGTAACCGCGCACTTTTTGGAGCAAGCGACAGTGCGGAACTGAGTCGAACGCCTTTCGAAAGTCGAGAAATATGGCATCAACCTGGGAGCCGGCATCTAGAGCCTGTTATATATCACGCACAAAGAGGGCCAGCTGTGTCTCGCATGACCACTGTGTCCTAAAAGCGTGCTAGTTTCTGCAGATGAGATTCTCAGAGTCTAGAAAGGTCATTATGTCTGAACACAAAATATGTTCCATGATTCTACAACAAATCGATGTCAGTGAAATTGGCCGGTAATTATGTGCATCCGATTTTCTACCCTTTTTATAGATTGCCACAACTTGGGCCTTCTTCCAGTCCCGTGGAACTTTCCGCTGTTCCAACAATGGATAAGAATGGTGCTATATTTGTTGCATGGTCAACATAAAATCTTACGGGGATACCGTCTGGGCCAGATGCCTTCCTGGCGTCTAAGGATCTTAGCTGTTTTACAGTCCCACATACACTAAGCACTATGTCAGCCATCCTTGCGTTTGCTCGATAACTGAAAGGGGGAATGGTGCTGCAGTCCTCTACCGTAAACGAGTTTTTGAAAGCTAGGCTTAGAATTTCGGTCTTCTGTTTATCATCCTCCGTTACATTACCCGTACTGTCAGTGAGAGAAGGTATTGAATTATTTATAGCGATCGTAGATTTTACGTACGACTAAAATTTTTTGGGGCTATTTTTAGAATCTGCAGATAAAATATTGCTTTCAAATTCGTTAAAATAATCTCTCATCGACCTTTTGACAGCTGCTTTCATTTCGCATAATTTCTGTTTCTCAGCGGGGCAGAGACTACGTTTGAAATGACTGTGCAAAATTCTCTACTATCTCAGCAACTTCCTAATATATTTGTTGTACCAAGCTGGATCCTTTCCCTTTCCTATAATTTTGCTAGGCACATACTTCTGTAGCACGTAGTGGACAATACCTTTAAATTCCAACCAAGGGTGCTCAATATCTTTGTGTCCCGCGTTGAATGCTTGGATCTGACTATGAAGATATTCGTTAATGATAATTTAATTTGCTTTCCCAAACAAGAAAAGTCTATGCTGTTTCTTTGTTTATTTTTTGCAACTTCCACTGACATAGAAGCCACAACGACATTGTGGTTGCTAATACCTTCTTCTAGATTAACTTCCTCAAAAAGATCAGGTCTTAAAAAGAAGCTTGGTAACTGTAGACAACGTTGTATATGTGTAGCAGTGCCGAGAAGCGATTCTGGTCCCGCTGATGAAGGTTTCTTTGCTAATCTTTGATGCAATATCTCACATCACTTGGTTTCGCGCGCAGCTCATCGGTAAGAGCGTGTGGGTTACACCCACTTAAACTTCGTGCAACACCCTGACCTCAGGCAAGACGAGGGAATGAACCTTAGAAAGTGGACACATAGCTGAAAAGCACTTTTTATGCTCTCGCTCAGAACTGCAAGTCAAAGACAAAAGATTTTGTTTTGCTGTTAGAGCTCGTTCGAAATGAACTAATTTATATGACTGTCTGCTACAGCACAAAAAATCCTTAGTGAGTGTTGTTACAATACTGAAACGTGCACGTGACGCGGTTAATAATGGTGCCCCCAGAGCTACACACTGAGTGAGTCCTTTTGTTTTTGCAGCGCTGTTCGCCGAGCGACGAGCGCCTGGAGAGAAGGGCTGTGTGCAGAAGCACTCCCGTAACAACCCCACACGCTCTCTCTGGCATTCAAGAGATTCTGCCTTGTGCTAAATTGTTTGTTGTTCCAGACAGTGGTTGCATGCTGTAATTTTGTTTCATAGAATTCTGCCTTTTCGCGCAGGCTCAAGATCGCACTAAAGCATCTGCGCAGTCACAGTCTCAGGTGGCGAAACAGGCTTTTCTTAGCGTCCGTCTTAAGAAGAGTCAACGCGCATATGGGTAGTGCCTCGTCTGGAAGCAACCCCCTGTGACGCTTCTTTCCTAGATTTAAGTTATTTTTCGTATTTTTATTCGTGTTTCCTTTCTTACGAGTAAGGAATTATAATTAGTGAAGAGGCAAAGTGTCTGAGATAGTAAAGTAACAGAGCACAGAACTGTATGTTAACAAGAGAAATGACGCAAAATACGTTATAACAAGCTTACTTGTTCTACTGTCAAAAGCATAAATGTGACGAAACAATGTAAAGTCATTTATTCCTCTTGCGATTTCTATTCAGCTTGCTATTCTTATAGTTAGTTGCTGATTCATGTGGGTGTATTCAAGTTGAAAATATATTGTCAAAATAAAGTATTACTGAGAATCGTGTGCTTCATTGAGATATCCTGAGTCATGATACATTTTCAAATAAGTAGTAAAAGGGACGACAGTTTTGCAATAATGCAAGCTTTCGTGGGAGGAATTTTTGGTCGGCTTCACCGACAGTCACTGTGTCAATTTTATCTGCAGAACGGGATCTACATCTGTTACAAATTACATTAAAGGAGTCCGATGGTTTTTCTACAGGCGACACGGTGGTTATTCAATTTGTAATTCCGAATATATCCCACAAGCCAAGATAACTCTAACTTTGTCTTGGAATGGATTCGTTACTAATAAAAGACTGTTATTTTTATAATTCAATGTATAAAAATGCAGTGTGGAAGGATTTTTCAGTATTCAGACTTGGGAAATACTTTTTACTCCATCGAGTTTCAAAGCATCCAGAGATCATATTTATACGTAAAACAGTTTTGTGCTTCACACAGGAAACTTATATAACTAAATAAAATACCTAGCTTCCCACACCATACGAAATATTTAAGAAGTAATATAGTACAATTTTAATTTTATTTAGTTACACCTTTCAGGAATGTCTGATAGATATCAACTCTTCTTGGGTTCTCGTCGATTCGAAAAGTTTCAACTATTACTCTGAAAGCTACTCCTGAACCGCTTCGTGTAGAGAAGTTCCTCGATTGGTCTGCCGTTCGGTGAACACCTCGACGTGTTCCCTGCAGTCACCTCCTACTGCGGCTACTGGTGAGTGAGCACAGGTGAGTAGGCGCATGCGTCATGAAGACTTTTGAGAGTAGCGCTCATTAATATAAATATAAAGCTTCCAATATCTGCAGAAAGACTTGACACAGTTGTAGGGGCAAATGCTAACAATTATTCTCCTTGTCCGTCCTCTACGGGAACCATTTGATGCCAAACGTTTCATTAAACCCTGCTGCCTCATTTTGAGGCACGGAAGGGTTGACCACAACCTAGTGTGTGTACTCGTATTGTCCCCCCACCTCAACTCGTCCGGTAAACAGTGTCTTGACATCATTCGACAAAACTGGCTGTCCCAGCTAATTTCTCTTATTCTGGAAGCACTGTCAACTGTCATCTTGATTCCAACAGTGCAGACTTCTGCTGTCGATAGGTGACGCAAGGGCATTGCAGCGCCACAAATTTTCTTGAGTCACTTTTATGAAAGACTAATGTGGTGTCAACATACACACATTCCAAGGGAGTTCCTTTTGTCTCATTGCTGCTTTTACGACTTTTTTGCAATTTAAGGAAACCAAGGAATGTAGCCCAAGATTATCAACCGTCTCAGACCCCCTACCTCCTGGAAATTGTAAGCCAGTAACAAGTCGCTACAGTCACAGGAGATGCTCTGAGTCGAGGTTAAGGTCTACACCGCCTGCTAGAAGCAATCCGTGCTGCGGGAAGCAGCTAACAGGGTTTTTGCCGCCGTTACCACAAGAATAATGTTTTGCGCTGTCTAAATCTGACACTCTAGTTCGTCTGGCGCCGTATGAGAAATCGACGGCGGCTCAGCTTTCTGTAACGAAAGAATTTGATGAAGGTCAGCGTCGACATACGGTGTTGGGCAACTTCGCTGTTACCAACTCACTTGTTACCAGTGTTTTAATCGAAGGGAAAAGCTTTTTCCAGCAAACCAGAATACAGTCCCAGAATGGGATACCTCGGTTGGTAAGGGGTATCTTGTAAGGTAAGGGGCAGAGTTCGATGCCAGCATGCACTTTTAATCTGCTAGAAATTTTCTGAAGAAATGTCGTGGCATAATTTCGTATAATGTGTCTACACGTTGGTTTTGATTCATTTCGATACAGGATTTAACAATTAACGATACTCCTCTTTGCACTGATGGTTTGCAAATTTTGCCGTGAAAACAAACCAGAGTTCTCTTGCAGCAAAAAGGAGTAGGACGAAAACTAGATCATTAGACGGAGAACAAGCTCTAATTTGGTGAAACGACGTGAAATCTATAATTGGGTGGGCGGACGGGAGTCTGAACCGCGCTCTCTTGAATGGGATTCCAGTGTCTGACCACTGCTTCCCCTCTCGCTTTTTACCGCAGAGAACAGGTGGTAGATTCCTGCACCCATCTGATATTTGTATGGTACGTGACATTCTCAGTTCGACAATTGCGCTGTCTACTGCAGAATAAAGCTTTCTCTCTGCAGCTGACTGGACGCTGTGTGAACCTTCATAAAAAATTAAAGCTCTGTGTCTAACAGGAACGCCAACCTAACCTGTCCTACAGGTCTTAACTCATTCTGGGGTTGGTGCACATGAGCGCTAGAGCATTAGACACAGTGGTTGACAATTGATCCGCTCCCCATGTCTACGAAACTTCATTTATGTCCCATGCGTTGGTATGCCTGTTTCAGATAAACTGTTTTGCAGTTCAGCATGTCTAAGGTGACACATCTGATGGTCACTGTGTTCTACGAGACAGTTGTTGAATATGGACGGCCAGTCCGATAGCGATGGGGACATATAAAGAAAATAACGATTTTCTTTCATATATGGGGAGTTTATTGAATCATAATCAGTCTTGTTATCTTTCAGTGACAATTCTCTTATTGACAGATTTAAAAGTCTCGTGCGAAACTCTCAGATTTCCCTTTTCTCGTGCGATATCCTACTAACTGTGGATGGAGGGCAAGAGGCAGATTCCATATTCCTAGATTTCTAAGAAAGCTTTGACACAGTGCCGCACTGCAATCTGTTAACAAAGGTGCGAGCATATGGAGTAGGTTCACAGGTAAGTGAGTGGCTCGAAGAGTTCTTAAATAATAAAACGCAGTACGTTGTCATCGACGGCGAGAGTTCATCAGAGACAAACGTTTCGTCAGGAGAGGCTCAGGGCAGTGCAGTAGGACTGCTCTTATTCTTTGTATAAATAAATGGCTTGACGGACAGGGCGAGCTGTCTTTGAGTGAATGTAGGAGGACACAAGATGAATTAGACAACTTTTTAGTTGGCGTGATGACTCGCAGGTTGCTCTAAATGTTGAAAAATGTAACTTAATGCAGATGATTAGGAAAAACATTCCGGTGATGTTCGAATACAGCATCAGCACTGTGTTTGCTCGACACAGTCACGTCGTTGAAATATCTGAGGGTAATGTTGCAAAGTGATGTGAAATGGAACGAGCATTTAAGGGTTGTAATGGGTACGGTGAATGGTCGACTTTCATTAATTGGGAGAATTTTAGGAAAGTATGGTTCATATGTAAGGAGATAGAGTATAGAAAACTAGTGCGACCCCTTCTTGACTAATGCTCGAGTGTTTGGGAGCCCCATCAGCTCGGATTATGCGAACACATAGAAGCAGTTCAGAGGCGAGTTGCTAGATTTGTCACCGGTAGCTTCGATCAACACGCGAGCATCGCAGAGATGCTTCGGGAACTCAAATGAGAATCCCGACGTTCTCTTAGCGAAACAGTCTTGAGAAAATTTACAGAACCGATATTTGAAGTTGATGCACAACGATTCTACTGCCGCCAACGTACATCTCGCGCAGATAAGAGAAATTTGGCCTCATACGGATATATATGGACAGTTGTTTTGCCCTCGCTCTATGTGCGAGCGGAAAAGGTATTGAAATGATTGGTGGTGGTACAAGGTACCCTACGCCACCCACCATATGGTGGCTTGCATGGTATATATGTAGATGTAGACGTAGATCGAGCTACCCAGGTACAACTCACAGCTTTGCGTTTGCAAGTTCCTCTCGCCTACCTTACAAAATCCGTAGTTCACCTGCATGCCATGCTGAAGCAGTAATACAGGAAGAAAAATGGTTCAAATGGCTCTGAGCACTATGGGACTTAACTTCTGAGGTCATCAGCCCCCTAGAAGTTAGACTTACTTAAACCTAACTAACCTAAGGACATCACACACATCAATGCCCGAGACAGGATTCGAACATGGGACCGTAGCGGTCTACGGGGAGAATAGACTCGAGGTCGTTTCCAGGATGAATCTTCTACTATCCGGTTCAGTGCACCCAGCTGTGGAACCTCACTCAGGACGGATACTGTGCTCGGGACCGTAATGCAAACTGCTACCCTCATCTTGCAATGGCATAGTTCGTTCTGACGAGATATCCAGGCGCGGTCCATGACCCTCCACGGAGTGTCAGATGGCCAGTACCTCTAAATTTGTTACAGGCTTTCCAGTTAACATGTGAAATGTGGAAACGCCAAACGTTCTAAGTGCCATGTTTTCTCCACTTCAACATTTTGCCCGGTACATGATGTAAGATAATGTACACTAGTACTATTCGACAGGGATTTAAACCCATAAAACCTAGTCCTTTTATTATTACTCTTCGCCTGCTGTTGAATTGATTTTTTCGTATTCGTCATGATTGATTCGACTTGACAAGCACTTCCAGTAGCCGGGTGCAACCTCTCACAGTCACACTGGTGACCCTGTTGCAACTTTCTAAGCCCTGCTTTCGCAACTTGTGGCAGTTTATCAGAGAGCTACGTATTTAATTTCGTATTGTATGCTTCATTTGCTGAAATCCAAGCGCTTTGTCAACCCAAAAAATTTCAACAAAGTTCTGCCACTGTTTCTTTTTTTGATTAATTGATGCAAGGGGCAAATAACTGTCAGCTCACGGCTTTCTTATCGCCGTGGCTGCTGCAACGAAATGAGCTGGCACTGCAGCGTCGAGCACGAGAAAACGTGAAGGTGTCAGACTCGCTGCAGGCTCTCCCGTGTTTTCCATTTTCTGCCCTTGTCAGTCGCTCTCTTCCTGAACAAGACTGTGGTGCCCGACGCAGTCATGTTAGCGTAAGATAATTACATGAGCAGATCAGTTATGTTAAATCTAAAATACGTTATTATCAAAGGATATGAAAATCATAGCTGCTGTGAGTAGTAAACAGAAAAAATGCAGATTAAAAGGGAACTCTGTACTGTTTAACTGAATTTTGAAAAGACATTTTCATAGTTATCCATTTCCGTATCTACGACTAATAGCAATAAATGAACAACGACAGATATTGAGAAGTCCTTCTAGACACTGATCAGCCAGAGCATTATGACCATCCAGCTGCTATCGATATAAACCCGTCTACGCAATGGCACCGTTACCTGGCTAGGAATGACTACTAGTCAGACACATACAGGGCGCATATAGTATGAGTGAGCGTGCTGTCGAGAAGGCGCGTGATGTGTCTGAGCTTGATCGAGGGCTTATTGTGATGGCCCGAAGGCTCGGTAGAACTCGGAAACCATAATACACTCCTGGAAATGGAAAAAAGAACACATTGACACCGGTGTGTCAGACCCACCATACTTGCTCCGGACACTGCGAGAGGGCTGTACAAGCAATGATCACACGCGCGGCACAGCGGACACACCAGGAACCGCGGTGTTGGCCGTCGAATGGCGCTAGCTGCGCAGCATTTGTGCACCGCCGCCGTCAGTGTCAGCCAGTTTGCCGTGGCATACGGAGCTCCATCGCAGTCTTTAACACTGGTAGCATGCCGCGACAGCGTGGACGTGAACCGTATGTGCAGTTGACGGACTTTGAGCGAGGGCGTATAGTGGGCATGCGGGAGGCCGGGTGGACGTACCGCCGAATTGCTCAACACGTGGGGCGTGAGGTCTCCACAGTACATCGATGTTGTCGCCAGTGGTCGGCGGAAGGTGCACGTGCCCGTCGACCTGGGACCGGACCGCAGCGACGCACGGATGCACGCCAAGACCGTAGGATCCTACGCAGTGCCGTAGGGGACCGCACCGCCACTTCCCAGCAAATTAGGGACACTGTTGCTCCTGGGGTATCGGCGAGGACCATTCGCAACCGTCTCCATGAAGCTGGGCTACGGTCCCGCACACCGTTAGGCCGTCTTCCGCTCACGCCCCAACATCGTGCAGCCCGCCTCCAGTGGTGTCGCGACAGGCGTGAATGGAGGGACGAATGGAGACGTGTCGTCTTCAGCGATGAGAGTCGCTTCTGCCTTGGTGCCAATGATGGTCGTATGCGTGTTTGGCGCCGTGCAGGTGAGCGCCACAATCAGGACTGCATACGACCGAGGCACACAGGGCCAACACCCGGCATCATGGTGTGGGGAGCGATCTCCTACACTGGCCGTACACCACTGGTGATCGTCGAGGGGACACTGAATAGTGCACGGTACATCCAAACCGTCATCGAACCCATCGTTCTACCATTCCTAGACCGGTAAGGGAACTTGCTGTTCCAACAGGACAATGCACGTCCGCATGTATCCCGTGCCACCCAACGTGCTCTAGAAGGTGTAAGTCACCTACCCTGGCCAGCAAGATCTCCGGATCTGTCCCCCAATGAGCATGTTTGGTACTGGATGAAGCGTCGTCTCACGCGGTCTGCACGTCCAGCACGAACGCTGGTCCACCTGAGGCGCCAGGTGGAAATGGCATGGCAAGCCGTTCCACAGGAGTACATCCAGCATCTCTACGATCGTCTCCATGGGAGAATAGCAGCCTGCATTGCTGCGAAAGGTGGATATACACTGTACTAGTGCCGACATTGTGCATGCTCTGATGCCTGTGTCTATATGCCTGTGGTTCTGTCAGTGTGATCATGTGATGTATCTGACCCCAGGAATGTGTCAATAAAGTTTCCCCTTCCTGGGCTGGGACAATGAATTCACGGTGTTCTTATTTCAATTTCCAGGAGTGTATTTGTTGGGTGTTCGAGGAGTGGTGTGGCGAGTGTCTTCAACACGTGGCGAAACCAAGGTCCAAACGTCGTGGAGTTGTTCAGTCACACCTCATTACACTTGTCGGAAGTCGTACCCTGGGCAGACTGATAAAACAGGACAGGCGGCGAACTGTGGCGAAAGTACCATCAGACTTTAATGCCGGGCAGAGTACAATTGTATCTGAACGCACAGTGCGCCGAACACTCCCAACGATGAGCCTCCGCAGTCGACAATCCACACATGCGCCAATGTTAACACCACGACATCCCCAACTACGACTTAAATGGGCAAGTGACCATCGACGCTGGACGTTGACACAGTGGCAGAGAGTTACATGGCCTGATGAATCCCGATACCTTCTTCACGATGCCGATGGGAGAGCGCGAATGCTTTGTCTTCCAGGGGAACAGCTTCTTGACACCTATACTGCCGGTCGGAGACAGCTGGCGGCCACTCTGTTATGCTCTGGGGAACATTCACGAGGGCATCCGTGGGTCCCATGGAGCTCGTGCAAGTCACCATAATGGCCAAGTAGCATCGTACACTGGTTGCAGACCACGTACACTTCTTGATGACGATCATGTTTCTCGACAGCAATGGCATTTTTCAACAAGGTAACGCGCCGTGTTACAAGGCCAGGAGTGTGATGGAGTGGGTTGATAACACAGTGGCGAGTTCCAGACAGGGTGTTGGTCGCCCTACAAACCAGATATCAAGCCGATCGAACACATCTGGGATGTGACTGACCGTGGCTTCAGAACTCATCGCCCCTCCCCAAGGAATTTACGGGAATTAGGTGAGTTGTGTGTGCAGATGTGGTGCCAGTTCCGTCCAGCGGCCTACCTAAGCCTCGTTGCCTGTAAGCCTCAAAGTGTCACCGCTGCTACCGTGCCAGAGTTGGACATACTGGCTATTATGTAGGTGGTCATAATGTTCTGGGTGGTCAGTGTTTTTTAATTCTATTAAAACACACAACAGTTAAGAGTCCCTCAGTTTTTATCTCAACAGAGGCTACTGCTCACTACCAGAACACGTCATGAAATGTCAAATTGCGTACAGGGTGTTTCATAATTTTTGTTACACCCTCATAGAATTTCTAGAAGGGAGGAGCTAAGTGCACTTGTTCGTCTTCGCTACTGTGAAACATATCTCCACTATTGAATAACTGCTCATAGATCTTAAGGCATACATTTTAGAGTCCATGTTTACTGCACATTTTTTCTTGTGGGAGGTATCGGAATGGTATTGGCTTATAACTTTCGACTCGTTCGTTTCCGGTACAGAGATCGTTACCTCAAATTGATATATTTATCCTCCTCCATCATCCCAGAAAGTTTGCAGCATCATAACGAAATCGTCCTCTGTATACATTCATTTACAGGCGCTGGCGCATGTAACTTTGACGCTCTGTAGTGTCGTGAAACGATTGCGGATGTGGGTTCCTGTGTAAAACTGGATCTACGAAGTCCCTTCTGCAACCTCTAGAAGTTCGTAACGTGAATTGTGAAACACCCAGTATAATGAAAAGAATAAAAGAAAGTGGTCTGAATTTTTGTAAAACAGAAAATCAGAGGACGGAAGGAACAAAACAAAATACAGATCAGAGTCAGTTTCAGGTTAACATGCATGGCAAATACCATGTACAAAGTACGCACGTGTTCATTTCTCCAGTACTGTAGGAAAGTTAGGACATAAGTTTACAAAATCAGATATAATAGCTCTAAAGGATCGGGGACATAAGTTTACAAAATCAGATATAATAGCTCTAAAGGATCGTATAGCAAGTTCAACGGTCGTATTATTAACCGCAAAGTATGAAGCCAGAAAAAATGATAAGTTGAAAAGTGGTATTTGTTTGGCTAGATGAATATACAGGCTCCCTTTAAAACCATGATAAATGATTCATTCAGCTGCGTAGTTCCCGAGAATATCAACAGCAGGTATAATAATATTGTGCCTTTAATAAAGAAAGCTGATACAAAAAATACAGGAAATTACAGACCAATACCTCTGCTGCCTTAATCCTTAAGTGCGTGGAAGCAGTTATGAAAGTCAGGCTAATGAATTATTTTTACCTTTTACATCTGGTTGATCGTACAGATATGAGAATACTGGTCCTCCAAAATACGAACCTGTGCCACCTCCTGGCTCTATACACGGGATTAAAGATAGAGGCACAAATGAAGCTGAACTTTTGAGCAAATGTTTAACAATCTCTCTGTCGATCCATTGTGAATACGGGAAAACGGCCGTTCAAATATTTGCCAAGGGAAATAGCCAAACGGCCGGTATATTTTCAGACGTCGATTTATTTAGATGAGCAGTTTCTCCATCTCATTAATGCCATCTTCAGGACCCTATGCACTCCATGAAAAGACAATCAGATATATCGATACATGCATACCTGGAGCCATCAATACCTGGATTCTGTGAACTATAAAACTCGAAGCACAAACAGTCAAGCCTCAAGTAACAAGTCAAGATGAACGTCGAACCCATACTTGTATAGCTTCCGAAAACATACTGCTGTTTGGCGCCTTATCTTTGGTAAGTCTAACATGGAAATTTCTCGGTTAGTATGTTGCGACCAATTCTGTTCGTATCATCAACGATTCAAGTAAATGTTACATACAAAGATTTTATTTTTAAATTTAGTGATGGTAAAAATACTGTCGTCAGTGGAAAAGCACCGGAACCCCAACTAGAGAAAAAAATGTTATTCTCCTGGATCTATACAAACGTCACTACGAACAGTTGCGAAAGTTGCAGTACTTAAAAAGGATGACCGGAAATAATCTTTGAGGGGGAGCTCTGGCCAATACGGAGCAAAAACATGGAAAGTAAGCCGCAGTGTAGCGTGACGACGCCTGAGGACTTAACATCAGTATGTAAGTAAGTTCAAATGGGTCAGAATGATCGGTATGCAGCAAGCAAGTTTTTCATAGAGAGGCACTTATGTCTCACATATGCATGATATTTCTATTGCGATGCCTGTGCCGAGCCTGTAGGTAGATAAGAGCCGTAGGCGACTGGAGTACGTAGTATGACCGCATTCCTGCCCCTCTATGACCACAAGGAACAAGTGAGGCACTAAATGCGGAAGGATTACAGCGAATAGGCAAACCACGGAGTCTCCGGACGACTCCCTTAAATGTGATACACTCTCAGTCGCATTTGCCAAAACATTCAGAAATAAATAAGGAGTAGAAAGAGCCGTGTAGCACAAATATTGTAACAGAAACAAACACTGAAACATTCGGAACAGAATAATGAGTGCACTGATCGTGGTAAAAGCGAGTAAGTGAACAGATTGCCGCAAGTTATGAAAACACTTGAGAGCCACGTAAAAGCAATGAACGCTATTAAGACTTAACAAGATCAGAAAAGTGTAGACAAAATAAAATACTTGAGTGATCGTTATAGACTACTGGATACTAGCACGGACAGGTGAAGGGATTTCCACAACTCGAGGAAACCTTAAAGCATCAACAAAAAAGCAAATAAGTAACTACTAAGAAAGTTGAAGACGAGAACCCATTAGCCTACACTGCTGTCTTTGATAAAAGACGACAGTATTGTAATCTGTTTCTACCTCAATATAATGTCAGTCTATAGACTGAATCTGATCTGTCAAGAACAGCAATACACAAATCAGGAGACCAGTTGAGCCATTTTTAGAAACGTGTCTCCTGAAAAGTTGGAAGGCATCGGCTAGTAACTGATGAAACTTAAAAAAAAAAAAAAAAAAAAAATAGCAGCGCGGGATAACCGTGAGTTCTAGGGTGCCTTATCACGGTTCGCGCGGCTCTCCCCATCGGAGGTTCGAGTCCTCCCTCGGGCATGGGTGTGTGTGTTGTTCGTAGCGTAAGTTAGTTTAGGTTAGATTAATTAGTGTGTAATCCTACGGACCGATGACCTCAGCAGTTTGGCCCCATGGAACCTTACCACAAATTTCCAAAAAATTAAAAAAAATCAGTCAAACAACCATTAGACCCTGCAAAACAGTTTGTCGACACTGATGCATGGAAGTGAAAACTTCAACAGATTACCAAAATTAAGAAGACATACCAAGGAATTGTCGAAGGGCAAGTACTGCTTTAGACTACCGGTACCACGATCAGATAAGAAATTAGGTAATGCGGTTACTTCATGTGAGATCGATGCAAACCAGTCTATTACCTTACCAGGAAATCTAATAGCTAACGGTCAGAAATACATAAAATCATTTGATCTCTATTTCATATGATGTAAAATGTCCCATACTGAATATTTTATTGACGTTTGTGGTGTTGATGACGCTACTGAAGGAAGATATCCCAGCAGCGTGTTAGCGTAAATCATGGCGGGGACCTGAATAGCAAACGTATCAAGATTAAAGAAGTACCGAGACGTAACGCAGAACGCAAACCCCAGTGGAACATACGCGACGAAGCGCTGATTCAGGGTGAGGCTGCTGGCCTGGAAGCTGGCTTATGCAATGGTGACACAGAGCCGGGCGGAGCCGAACCGACCCTACCGAACACGTGTTCTTGTGGCTTCGCTAACTCGACCTCCTGGTTTTTTGCTGCTGCCACGTGGCTGTCAGAGTTAACATGGCCTCTCTCGCTCCCACCATCTGTCTCTGTCCGTGGATCATTAGCTCAGAAAACACTCAATCAAACCAGCGAGCGACACAAGCTGTTCTCTCACTGGCTTCTACGTACATATCTAGATCTTTCATTGTTCATCACCCTGTGACAAATTCCAAAGGTCCAGAATTACTTAAAATTACATTGTTCCCTCGCACAAAGCAAGTTTAAATGCAACTAAACTAAACCTAAACGAAACTAAACTCCATCCGAACACGCACCGGTAGGTCCAACGGTACGGACCGGCCGCCGTGTCACCCTCAGCTTGTAGGGGTCACTGCATGCGGATATGGAGGTGCATGTGGTCAGCACACCGCCCTCCCGGCCGTTGTCAGTTGTCGTCACTGTAGCTGCTACTTCTCGCTAAAGTATTGTTGTGGTCTTCAGTCCTGAGACTGGTTTGATGCAGCTCTCCATGCTACTCTACCCTGTGCAAGCTTATTCATCTCCCAGTACCTACTGCAACCTACATCCTTTTGAATCTGCTTAGTGTATTCATCTCTTGGTTGCCCTCTACGATTTTTACCCTCCATGCTGCCCTCCAATACTAAATTGGTGATCCCTTGATGCCTCAGAACATGTCCTAGCAATCGATCCTTTCTTCTAGTCAAGTTGTGCCACAAACTTCTCTTCTCCCCAATCCTATTCAGTACCTCCGCATTAGTTATGTGATCTACCCATCTACTCTTCAGCATTCTTCTGTAGCACCACATTTCGAAAGCTTCAGTTCTCTTCTTGTCCAAACTATTTATCGTCCACGTTTCACTTCCATACATGGCTACACTCCATACAAATACTTTCAGAAATGACTTCCTGACACTTAAACCTATACTCGATGTTAACAAATTTCTCTTCTTCAGAAACGCATTCCTTCCCATTGCCAGTCTACATTTTATATCCTCTCTACTTCGACCATCATCAGTTATTTTGCTCCGCAAAATAGTAAAACTCCTTTACTACTTTAAGTGTCTCATTTCCTAATCTAATTCCCTAAGCATCACCCGACTTAATTCGACTACATTCCATTATCCTCGTTTTACTTTTGTTGACGTTCATCTTATATCCTCCTTTCAAGACACTATCCATTCCGTTCAACTGCTCTTCCAACTCTTTTGCTGTCTCTGACAGAATTACAATGTCATCGGCTAACCTCAAAGTTTTTATTTCTTCTCCATGGATTTTAATACCTACTCCGAAGTTTTCTTTTGTTTCCTTCAATGCTTGCACAATATACAGATTGAATAACATCGGGGAAAGGCTACAACCCTGTCTCACTCCCTTCCCAACCACTGCTTCCCTTTCGTGTCCCTCGACTCTTATAACTGCCATCTGGTTTCTGTACAAATTGTAAATAGCCTTTCGCTCCCTGTATTTTACCCCTGCCACCTTCAGGATTTGAAAGAGAGTATTCCAGTCAACATTGTCAAAAGCTTTCTCTAAGTCTACAAATGCTACAGACGTAGGTTTGCCTTTCCTTAATCTAGCTTCTAAGATAAGTCGTAGGGTCAGTATTGCCTCACGTGTTCCAATATTTCTACGGAATCCAAACTGATCTTCCCCGAGGTTGGCTTCTACTAGTTTTTCCATTCGTCTGTAAAGAATTCACGTT